>NC_090279.1:43066557-43368318 GCF_040414725.1 Anabrus simplex
ACTGTGAGCGTGTCGTAGTTTAGCGTTTCTAATCTGTTGGGTCGTAGCGTTTCTTAGTCTCTTAGAGTTCAGTAGATTGTCAGCAGTGCAATGTTTCTTAACTCGTCTATAAGCAGCATCGCGTTCAGCCATTAGTGCTCTAATCTCATCTGAGAGCCAGGGAGCTGGCGTTCGCGTAAATCGAGCCTTTTTTTCAGGGGCATGTCTATCGTACAGTTCAGTCATATGTTGATTGAAGAGAGTCGCTTTGTCATTTAAGTCTTTAAATTTAAATATGTCATGCCATGGCACTGCAACTGTGTCTTGTAAAAGTTTATTCTTATCAATTCTTCGTAGATCTCTATATGAAATTATTTTCGGTTTGAACTTGGGACTTTTAATAGAATAGGCCATAAATATAGCATCATGTCGCGATATGCCTGGGGCACTAATTTGACCGCGATGAAGAACTAATTCAGGTTGGTTAGTGGTAATCAGATCAATTAAAGTGTGTGATGTGTCTGTGTGATGTGTAGCGTTGAGAGGGAGAAACGTTAAATCGCAAGCTTTAAAAGAAGTTAATATTTGGGTTGTCTGAGGAGAGTTAGGTTCAAGAAGATGTATGTTGAAGTCGCCCGTTATAATTATATTTGAGTAATCAGGGACTTAATCTTGTATTTGAGTCTCTAGATCGCATAAAAGTCCCGCTTTCGGTGGTTTATATACTACACCCAGAAGACATTTTACTTCACTCACAGTTATTTCCAACATGAACTCAGGTTTTCATTCGTACAGACCTGGAGACCTACAGATTATTTTAAGGCGTAAGCCGGTCATAACATACAGTATGCGGCAGTACCCCCGGAGGGATTACTTAATCTGTCGGATCTGAGAAATGTATAACCCGCCAGCTGCAGTCTTTCTATTGCGTGGTGTGGTTTTAACCAAGATTCAGTGATTAATATTGCGTGGAAAGTGGGAGGCTTTTATTTCATCCATTCGCGCCTCCGCAAGGAAGCTTTGAGCGTTTATATTGCAAATATTAATAGCATTACTGTACGCAGAGAGCTGGTGGTTCATTATGTCCCTTGTCGACTGGGAATGGCAAGAAAGATCAGATGACAATAGGTGTGTGTTGCCTGCACAGCTGGTTCCAGCGACAGTGTGGGAGGGTGAAGTAAATGAAAGGTTTTGAGGAATGTTTGCAAGGAAGAGGGGAGCCTGTTCGTTTGTCTCAAGTTCATCAGGGGGACTGTAACTTACGTTGTTCTCAGTTACGTTGGAGATGATTATGACAATAATGGGAATGGCAATAACAATTTACAGCGATCAATACGATAATGGAAATGTGTCAATAATGCAAGTGGAAATAAACACGACAAAAATAAGGCACTGAACCAAGTCTGCTACTACTAACACCAATCTACCACTACGGCAAGCAAAAGTAAACTATATTACTAATTACGTTCTAATAGAGAGTTAATGTTAAAAATTACGATATACTATAAGGATAACTCTAAAATTAAACTACAATAGAAAGTTAAAAAATGTTGTGACCATTTCTCCCGCATATCACTTTAGTTCATTTAACTGTTCCATAGTGCACACTTTATACTTATTTGATCCTATTTTTATATTAATTAGCCCATCAATGGTCCGTACCTGGCACAGAATAACGCGAAACACAAACAGACAGTTCTTGAATTAAAATAGAACAGAGTTTTTAGGCAAGTAGAAATAATAAGTTAGGTGTATGGCCTCCAGTAACTTAGAAGTAGTCGTAGAAAACCAGTTTGAAAGATGAGCATGAAGTGACACTAATTTCTACAGCGATAGCCAGTCCAAAACATAAATGGGGAAGGCTAAAATCGTTACCTCGGTAACAGTGTGAGACACCTCCACGGTTCTGCTAGCTCAGTCTTGTGTGAGCCTTCTCCACGGTTCCGCTAGCTCAGTCTTGTGTGAGCCCCTCCATGGTTCCGCTAGCTGAGTCTTGTGTGAGGCTCTTCCACGAATCCGCTAGCTCGGTCTTGTGTGAGGCTCTTCCACTGTTCCGCTATCTGAGTCTTGTGTGAGGTTCCTCCACGATTCCGCTAGCTCAGTCTTGTGTGAGGCTCCTCCCAGGTTCCGCTAGCTGGCTCTTGTGTGAGAATCCTCCACTGTTCCGCTAGCTGAGGCTTGTGTGAGGCTCCTCCACGGTTCCGCTAGTTGAGTCTTGTGTGAGGTACCTCCCAAGTTCCGCTAGCTGGCTCTTGTGTGAGAATCTTCCACTGTTCCGCTAGCTGAGGCTTGTGTGAGGCTCCTCCACTGTTCCGCTAGTTGAGTCTTGTGTGAGGCTCCTCCACTGTTCCGCTAGCTGAGTCTTGTGTGAGGCTCCTTCACTGTTCCGCTAGCTGAGTCTTGTGTTAGTCTCTTCCACGATTCCGCTAGCTGGCTCTTGTGTGAGGCTCTTCCACGATTCCGCTAGCTGGCTCTTGTGTGAGGCTCCTCCACGGTTCCGCTAGTTGAGTCATGTGTGAGGCTCCTTCACTGTTCTGCTTGCTGAGCCTTGTGTGAGTCTCTTCCACGATTCCGCTAGCTGGCTCTTCTGTGAGGCTCTTCCACGGTTCCGCTAGTTGAGTCTTGTGTGAGACTCCTTCACTGTTCTGCTTGCTGAGCCTTGTGTGAGTCTCTTCCACGATTCCGCTAGCTGGCTCTTGTGTGAGGCTCTTCCACGGTTCCGCTAGTTGAGTCTTGTGTGAGGCTCCTCCACGGTTCCGCTAGTTGAGTCTTGTGTGAGGCTCCGCCACGATTCCGCTAGCTGGCTCTTGTGTGAGGCTCCTCCACTGTTCCGCTAGTTGAGTCTTGTGTGAGTCTCCGCCCGAATTCCGCTAGTTGAGTCTTGTGTGAGGCTCCTCCACTGTTCCGCTAGCTGAGTCTTGTGTGAGGCTCCTCCACGATTCCGCTAGTTGAGTCTTGTGTGAGGCTCCGCCACGATTCCGCTAGTTGAGTCTTGTGTGAGGCTCCGCCACGATTCCGCTAGTTGAGTCTTGTGTGAGGCTCCTCCACGATTCCGCTAGTTGAGTCTTGTGTGAGGCTCCTCCACGGTTCCGCTAGTTGAGTCTTGTGTGAGGCTCCTCCACTGTTCCGCTAGTTGAGTCTTGTGTGAGGCTCCTCCACGGTTCCGCTAGTTGAGTCTTGTGTGAGGCTCCGCCACGATTCCGCTAGTTGAGTCTTGTGTGAGGCTCCTCCACTGTTCCGCTAGTTGAGTCTTGTGTGAGGCTCCTCCACGATTCCGCTAGTTGAGTCTTGTGTGAGGCTCCGCCACGATTCCGCTAGTTGAGTCATGTGTAAGGCTCCTCCACGGTTCCGCTAGCTCAGTCTTGTGTGAGCCCCTCCATGGTTCCGCTAGCTCAGTCATGTGTAAGGCTCCTCCACGGTTCCGCTAGCTGAGTCTTGTGTGAGTCTCTTCCACGGTTTTTTGAGGTGCTCGAGTCCTATGGAGTCCACTCTTTCTTTTGCCGATACCTTTAAATGTCATATCTCCTCCATTTTCCCTCTGCTTAGTGTTAATAAGAGGATGGTTGTCCAGTTGTACTTCCTCTGAAAACAATAATCACCACCACCGTCTGAACAATGTAGTACACGATTACCTAAATCTCAACAAGCTGCGAGTAAATGAACGAGTGCTGGGGCTCCAAAGTTACCAAGCTCTTGTAGCGATGTATCTCGATTACTACAATGTAACGATTGCAATGTTAATTTCAGAAGTGAATTACGAGAAAAAATTACAAATAAAGTCATTTTTCCATGTAATTCAATAACTTGCCAATTTTGGAAGCGAGTGTTCGTGCTCCTTACAAAGTATGGATTGTGACCAGGACGGTACAGCGCGCAGGTAAAACAAAGGAGAAAATAGAATGCAATGAAGACATGTCCACAGAAAATGAGGGATTCACTGTGCGTCGGAAGAGACCAGGACTTTACCAAGAGATATCGGACAGGGAGAGGGGAAACATTGTCTTACCCAGCTCGTGATTCCACGGTCGCCACTCTGACCTAACACCCCTTCTCTGGCTACAATACGAAGCTCATCATTTTTAAATGTAGAATACAAACAACCAGACTGAACAGAATCACCCTGAGCGCGGTCGTAAGAAAGGACTTACAGGGGTGCCTAACTCTATGTAACCACCAAGTTATCTGATTAGTGATGCGACATGTTGAACTGATAGGGGACAGCTGTAGAAAAGATCGTCCGTCTCTGAATCACATAATCCTAAGTAGGAGAAAGAGGAGGTAACCTCTCCTTGACTCTACGCTTGGTGACCACGAAACTCGTAGCTGAGTCTAACACACTATCTAGTTATTTTGTGAGCCTTCTAACTTTCGTATTCACTGTCCGATCTTCCTTGGTCAACTCCTAATCTTTTCCGACTCTGACGCTATTACGTTTGTGTTTTCCCTTCCTTTTATCGATAGCTTCATTATCCTCTGATTGGTTTTAAGAGAGGAAGATTGTCATCAGTTCTGTAACAATCTGTTCCCGATCTCCTGGTGCTCTCTTCCTATCGTTCAATTACTTGACTGATACTGACAATCTTGTGCTCTCAGCCCACACACTGCCTGTGACTGATCAACGAAATATCATCCCTCCATCTCCCTTGCTCATGGATTGGTGTTCGCTAGAGGATCTCTTTCCAAATGCCAAATACAAAGGGCACTAGAAAAGTTTTGCAATGTGAGTGAACGCTTTAGACTTTTTCAAAATAATTTCCACCCCACTCAATTTACTTCTACATACGTCGAAACCAGTCACTGAACCAACTCTGCCACTTTTCTTCGATTGCATTTTCACACTCCTGATCCCATGCTGCCAAAAGCTCCTGGTCGGATGCAAAACGCCGCCCTTTCAGCTTCATCTTCACTTCTGGGAAGTGTGCGATGTCACAAGGTTATGATCAGGACTGTATGGAGGGCGATCAAGCACAGTCAACCCTGATCTGGCAAGAAAATCCATTGTTGCATTAGCACGATGTCCCTCTTGCTGCAACATTTTGCTCACAGCTTCAATGTTTTCCTCAGTCACTGATTCAGACGGTCGTCTAGAATGAGGATCGTCTTCAACCCCAAAATTTCCCCTCTGGAACTCCTTAAACCAGCGGAAAATTGTATGTGCTGGAGCATTGTCGTGATGCAAGAGCCAAGTGTTGAGCCGTGACCTTGGACGGAGCTGCTTCAGAGCCTGGGTGACCTGAGGCAGACATGTCTCACTGTACCACTTCGCAGTAACTGCTCTTTGTGTTTCTAGCACAACCCGAGTCAGGATGACCCCTTTAGTGAAGAATACTGCGATTAGGAAACGAAGTCTTAAAGGAAGTAGATGAATATTGTTACTTGGGTAGTAAAATAACCAACGATGGCAGAAGTAAGGAGGACATAAAATGCAGACTAGCACAAGCAAGGAAGAGCTTTCTTAAGAAAAGAAATTTGCTCACTTCAAACATTGATATCGGAATTAGAAAGATGTTTTTGAAGACTTTTGTGTGGAGCGTGGCATTGTATGGTAGTGAAACATGGACGATAACTAGCTCAGAAAGAAAGAGAATAGAAGCTTTTGAAATGTGCTGTTACAGAAGAATGCTGAAGGTGAGATGGATAGATCGAATCACGAATGGAGAGATACTGAATCGAATTGGTGAGAGGAGATCGATTTGGCTAAATTTGACGAGAAGAAGAGATAGAATGATAGGACACATCTTAAGACACCCAGGACTTGTTCAGTTGGTTTTTGAAGGAAGTGTAGGTGGCAAGAACGGTAGGGGTAGACCAAGGTATGAATATGACAAACAGATTAGAGCAGATGTAGGATGCAATAGTTACGTAGAAATGAAAGGGTTAGCACAGGATAGGGTGGCATGGAGGGCTGCATCAAACCAGTCTATGGACTGATGACTCAAACAACAACTGCGATCATCCTTTTCTTCACTGACCTTGACTTTCGCTCAGTCACAGGAGTACCCTCATCTTCAAACAGACACACCTTGTTCTGGGATTTTGTTGGGATATCGTAATAATAGAGTCAAGTTTCGTCACCTGTAACGATGCTATTGGCGTTACGTGAAGACTCATTTTCAAACCGTTTTAGCATTTTTTCGGTACCATTTCACTCGATGTGCCCTTTGCTCTGAAAGTGAATGGGGCACCCAAAGGGAACAAACCTCTCTAACATGGAGATGGTCGTGTAGAATTGAATGAATAGCTGGTGCAGGGATGTGGAAGGTCTCTTCTACCTGCCGATATGTCATCCGTCCCTCTTGCTGCAACACTTTCCTCAGAGCTTCAATGTTTTCCTCAGTCACTGATTCAAAGGGTCGCCCAGAATGAGGATCGTCTTGAACCCCAAAATTTCCCCTCTGGAACTGCTTATACCAGAGGAAAATTGGTGTCCGATGTGGACAGTCTTTCTCCAGCACCGGAGTCATTTCCTCCAGGCACTGCTTAACAGTTAATACACGAGCAAAATTGTAGCGGATATTTGCGCGATATTCACCCTTAGACCACACTGACATCTTAACATGCTATCAATCCCACTGCTTGGTAATAACTGGTGTGAAGGTCGCGCCTTGCTTTCTTCTAGACCGGTTTTCACCCCTGTTTTCATCCCTCACCATAAATGCGGTGTCCACCCAACTGGTTCTGCAAAACTTTCCTAGTGCCCACTATTAAGTTCATGATCCGAGTGAGTGTTTCTATTATTCGTATCAGAAGTGCTTACAATCGAGTAATATAACTAATATAACACGAAAATAAACAATGTGGACCATTACGGGATTTAGAAGTAATTAATTATATTCTAAGTGGTTAAAACAAGCAATTGCCGTACCTGCTCAATGTCCGCTGTGCTATGAATATCTTGTTATTGTTTTCATTGTGATGTATGACTGCTTCTTTCAAGAGATGAGTAGCTCGTGCGGTAAAATGTACCTGAGTTGCAGTTTCTTCAACGTTTGTTACATGAATATATCTGGATATACTTGGTAGTTCTCATTCCTCTCACGATAAAAACAGATCTACACATTTTCTTATTGCAGATACCGTAATGTCAGCTACTTTAAGAAGTACAATCACACCCGCGGTGTACAACTGTTTATTACCAACGCCTTTCTTATGACAACGCAGGGGATATTTTCTAAAACACCTGTTTGCTCTTGTAACTGCTAAACGCGCAGAGTAAAGTTAAACATTCTTTCAATGCCAAATTACGACGAATAATATGTAGTCTTATTGTCTATGAACACTTGTGTTGCCGTTAGGCACGCGTATTAAATCGCCTAACACTTGGATGTAACTCATTGGTCGTCCGAGAGAGGGAGAAATATCCTGAATTTACACCAGTCACCTGTCTTCACAGAATTGAGACTCACCCTTACAGTAAGAACTCTATTTAACGAGGGCTGCATAACCGAGGTTGCCAAGACGTCCTTGATTCTCCTGGAAGGGTGTGAGTTCGAGAAACGTGAGAAAATAGATTTCATTTTCTGGAGCAGCACATGACCCAGAGGTTCACTCAGCCTGCTCCAGAAATGAGTAGCAGGTTAATTCATTGGCCCTAGGTGATTTCGTTCTTCCTCGTAGCTGTACTAGGGAATGCACCCTGCGTTTTGTTCACTTGTAGCCAAATTTTTCTCACTGGTGATGGAGGACATTTATACTCGTATCTCAACGAACAGGAAACGTCTAAAAGCAATTGGATTCTCATTCAAAGAGAACTGAGGCGTTGTAATTGGCATTGTTCATTTCTTAGCGTGACGATGTTTACCTTTCCATGGAACTTCCGGTAAGCTGTACGTTCCTAGTAACGGCTAGACTTGATAACGTTACTGAGTGTTCCACGTTCTCCTGCTAGTAGTTATCAGAACGAACTGAGTTCTCTCACCTCTGGAGTCAGTTCCTGTGGTGAACAGAAACTTTCTCCTGACATAAGTCAAGCTGAGCGATTGGCACTGACTGAGTCGGTCATCTGGAAAAGGGGACACGTCCAAAATATTGCATTTAACAGGAGAGATACAAAAAGGAATTAACAAGCGAAATTTTTGAATTTGCATATAACTAGTAAAGGGCCATTTATTCCTTTAATACGGATTCCAGATCCCATCCCTGAAGGTAAGAAAAATCAAATTTTGTTTTCTGGATGCATACAGTTTTCTAAGTGAACAGTATTTTCTTAGAAAATATAAACGAAATTTTCATCCCTGTCCTTTAGTTTTGATTTTAATTTGAGTTTCCGTTACAATGGCGTTTTTCAATCAAACTATGACATTTAGAAATCAGAGAATTATGAAGTGATCCTAAACAACGGACATATTATAGTTTTAACAAAAAAATCAGCAAACATATTCATTCCGTCTTATAGGACATTACATTTTTCAATACGGTTCATGTTCTCTCATCGAGAACTGACCTTGTAACCATTGTAATGAACATATTGCAGTCCCTGACCGTAGGTTAAGAATATTAAACAATAACTGCAAGTAGCTTCTCTTTAAGAGGATCAGAATTCTTCTTCATGCAGAGCTTCCTGCTCAGTAATTGGACAGTTGTTGACAGTGTCATGGTAGAAACTGGCATCTTGCCACCAATATACAGTATAAGTTTCCTCATGTCGTTGACCTTCTTAATATTAATGGGACTTAGTATACCGTATACTGAGAGAACGAACAGAGAATAACGTAAAATAATTGAAGTATTATAAGAAAATTAAGTTTCAAACTTGACAACTGTTTTGACAACACCAAGTATGTCGTACTTTTCATAAGAATGCAAGTGTATTTTGCACAATTGCATCTTCTGACAGGGCACACTTACATTCAGTGAATTCATCTATATCAGGAAGTGTATTTTCAGCTTCCGCAGTGGACTTCAGCTTCGAAGACTCTGTCAATCAGCGGTAAAGGACTAACAGATCCTTGTTATTTTCCTTGGAAATAGGAAGTGCAGTGTTGTAAACATATTTGGCTGTAGTTTATTCGATACAAACAGGTTTGTGTCATCATTCAGTGTGTATTCTGATTTCAGCCGAACTGAAGGATTCACCTGATGAAGAGAAATTTCATTTTTGATCTCTTGTTCTCCTTAATCCTTGGCTAGCTTCAATTTCATTTGTAGAGTTCCACACTTGTTACATGTTTGAAAGATATTCCCTAGAATATAGAGTGCGACCGACACGGAGTACATAGTGAGATTCAAACGAACGAACCTCAGCCACACATCGCATCACCAGGTGACTTTAATATAGAAAACATTTCTCAGCTGACAATGTAGGGTCCCCATACTGCGAAAACCATAAAAGTAAGGAATATCCTCAATTGTGCCGAGAGTTGAGGCGCTAACGTGTTATGTTGTGAGCACTGTAGAGCTCTATCAAACTAAAAAAGCAAATTTCGAAAATCACTTCGAGCCTAAAATCGCTTGGTCATTACTCGTTTTCCTCCTTGTTCAAATCCTAGCCGAAATATTCTTTCTGTAATGCGTTCCTTGGCTCAGCACTCTCAGGGATCTTTGATTTTTTGAAAAATGGATCACGCCCAACGCAGGATTTTCTATACCGGGACATCGATCCTGTACTACGCACTAACAAAGTGGTGGAGCATGGCTGTGCAGGTGGACAACGCCACCGCTGATGACCTGGTCAACTTGCCGCCCGGTTTCCAGTTTCAGAACCCCACCACGCTACCCGCGGTCAGTCGCGGCAGGGTCGCGGCGCTCGCGGGGCCCGTGGGTCGCCATCCGGAGGAACAACCTAGTGACGACGTCTGGGAATTGCCTGCCGCCCAGCACGCCGTACATCAGCCATCACCAGTTGTGTCATGGACTTGTGGAGTGATTCTGTGTATTGTTTTATTCATTACAGCCTATGCAGCCTTGATCTTATTCTTTTGTTAATGGTATTCTCATGCATAATTTGTTTGCACTAGGTCTTCGGACCGCCCTCCTGTATTCTTTCATATTAATAAAGCACTTGAGGGTTCCAGCTTGACGCCACAATCGACGTGCCGACTAAGCGAGTTTGGGGAGTACCCTCTGGTCGGACGCCCGATTGTAGGTCTCCAGCGGAGCCTCTCGCCACCGTCGCCCGGACGCGCGCGGCTGCGTCGAATGCTGCCCGGCGGTGGGAAGGTGACGCCCCATCGCCCCGAACCGACAGCCGACTGAATTTTAAATTGTCATTCTATTTCGTCTCATTTCATACTATTCGGGACTGATTACCTAGATGTTAGGCCCCTTCAAGCAAAAAAGCACCACCATC
This sequence comes from Anabrus simplex, assembly GCF_040414725.1. Taxonomy (NCBI): domain Eukaryota; kingdom Metazoa; phylum Arthropoda; class Insecta; order Orthoptera; family Tettigoniidae; genus Anabrus; species Anabrus simplex. The sequence goes on from NC_090279.1 coordinate 43,076,825, forward strand.
ATCACTCGGTTAATTATACCCGCACCAATTAGACTACAGTCTAGGGAAATGCCTTTTATTGCAGTACATAACGTTCTTACTTATTTGTATAATTAAAGATCTGAAGATCCATATACGGTTATAACTGGTATAAATCGAAACTGTGTAATTTGGGAGAGAGTAAGCCCATGTGGTATTGCGCGTCACAAGAAACTGAGTGAATTGGCTGTGCAGTTCGATTACACTGCTGTGACTTGCTTTCAGGAGGTGGTGGATTCCAACCCCTCAGTCGGTAGATCTGAAGTTATATTTGTTTTTTCCTTGGTTCCCTCGTTTCCACTTTAGGCTAATTCTGTGGCTGTACCTTTATTAAGGCAAATACCGCTTCCTTTCATTTTAGTATTAGCCCTCTTTCCTATCCCATTCTTGCCTTACATCCTGTGACTTAGGCCAATATATTTAAAAAATCTGGTAATTTTGTTTGACTCATTAGTGCCCCTGGAGAATTCCTGGGCTTCCCTAATGTGGTAAGCTTGAGATACACCAAATTGTAAGTTCAAAACATGTTTAAAATGACCCTCCTTTCCCCTACTGCTTATTAAAGACAGACGAAGAATAAAACAATATCCAAGCCAAAGGAAGGATGTATAGGTCCTACGTGGTAAGTCCTTGAACTTATGGAAATTGCAATAAAATATACAATCTAGATCTCTCTCGCTCTCCCCTCCCGTTGACAATACGGTTATACTAATGCCTAAATCAAAATAAAGGCAGGAAATATTTACATTTAATTTAAGCTGATGAAGAAGGGAACGTATGACTAGCTCGGGTTGGCGGGTTCGAGTCTGGCAGTATTTGAGGGTGTTCAAATACGCCAGTCTCATGTCTGCAGACATACCGGTACGTAAAAGAATTCTTGTGGGACGATATTCTGGCTCCTCGTCCTTTATAAAAACCATAGATTTAGTTAGTAGAAATATTAACATTATTATTCTCAATTCAGAAATGAGCTTGAAAGCTGACCTAATTTCCGTTCACATAGCTTAGCACATTAGTTCTCCTCTATGTTTCCTGGATAAGCTTGAAGATATAACCAGCCTGTAAACTGAAAATATGACGAATAATCTCTCTTACAGGTTATTGATGAGAGAAAGAAACTGAGAAAATCGAAAAGAAAGCAGCTTGATTTGTTCTGGGTGATATGTGACAAAAGAACAGCTTTACAAAAATGTTGCAAAGTTTGGGCTGGGAAGAATTGGAATAAAGGAGACGAGCTGCTCGACTAAGTGGTATGTTCCAAGCTGTCAGTGGAGAGATAGCGCGGAATGACATCAGTAGACGAATAAGTTTGAGTGGTTTCTTTAAAGTAGGAAAGGCTGGAATTCAAGAGGAAAAATTGGGGCAAATGTTCGTTCATAGGATGTGGAGTTAGGGATTGGAATAACTTACCAAGAGAAACGTTCAATAAATTTCCAACTTCTTAATAATCATTTGAGAAAACGCTAGGAGAACAACAGATAGGGAATTTGCAACCTGGCCGACTGTTGTAAATGCAGATCAGTATTGATTGATTGACTGATTGGTTTAATGATTGATTGATTGATTGATTGATTGATTGATTGATTGATTGACGCTCGTACAAAAGAAAGTAAAGGCACTAAGTAATTTCTGGAACTTTCGAAAATCACACTGCAAAGACTTCACGCAGAATCCCAAGGAATGTAATGCTATTCTTCAGAAGATGCTCAGCGAGCGGTTAGCTACAGAAGTAGTAGTAGCTGGTCAAGTTTCTAAGTAAGGATGCGTATATTTTATATTATGAAGAAAGTTTTATAGTATGTACTTATTTGTATTAGAGATTAATAATTTTATAGTTAATGTCGTTGAAAACACCTATTTACAAAGCAATCCACAAAACAAAATAATAATAATAATATACACTTACATTGTGAACAAGAGCTAACGTGCGGCAGACAGCCGCCGATCTGACACCTATGAACTTAGAAGACGCACTGGGCGCCTCCTTGTCGTGGAGACTTCTGGAAACCGTGCCGCCTAATGGGGAAGGGTGTAACTTAGGAATACTGGCTCCTTCCATTACACTGTGATGCGCCGAGACGAAACGGCGAGTTGGTTTCAAATTTTGCGGCCAACAGCCGCATACGTTAGCCGATGAAGGATGGGCGATATCAATGCGAGAGTTGGAAACAGAACTGAAGTATTCGAAAGGGTAATTGGTAAATGTGGGGAATACATGGAAGCTAATGGGAACGGGAAGCGTTTGTTCGACTTCTATGCTAGTTTTTGTTTAGCTGTTACGAATATATTCTTCAAGCATAAGGCTATTCAGTTGGGGAGCTAAGGGTAACAGGTCCACAAAATATATTATATCTTAACCGATTTTAAATTCTGGAAGTCTGGTAGGAAAGTATGAGTTTTACGGGGATTTTTCGGTTATACAGACCACTATCCGATCTGTAGTGAACTAAGTATCTCTAAGCCTAGAATACAGAACATGAAATCTATCTGCAAACGAACAAGAGTAGAAAATCTCCAGGACGAGGAGATTAGACAGAAGTACATGGATATGATTAGTGAGAAGCTTCGAACAGTGGACGGTAAGTAGGTTCAGGATATAGAAAGAGAATAGGTGGCATACAGGGATGCTGTAGCAGGAACAGTAAGGGAATGCCTAGGAACGCGTATGTGTAAAGGTGGGGAAAAGCGAACATCTGGGTGGATTGATGAAGTGACGGCAGCTTGTAAACGTAAAAAGAAAGCTCCACACAAGGGCTGATGCAGACAGGGAATTGCACGTAGTTGAATGAAACAGAGCGAAACAAATATTTGTTGAATCCAAAAAGAAACCGTGGGAGGAATTTGGTAATAACCTGGAAAGACTATGTCAAGCAGCAGCGAAGCATTTCCGGACAGTAATAAAGAATCTTAGGAAGTAAAGTAAAAAGGAAATGAGCAATGGTTTCGGTAATTCAGGTGAACTCATAATAGATCCCAGGGAATCACTGGAGAGGTGGAGGGAATATTTTGAACATCATCTTAATGTAAAAGGAAATCTTCCTGGTGGTGTCGCGAACAACCTAGCTAATGGGCAGGAAGAAAGTGATCTTGGTGAAATTACGCTTGATGAAGTGGAAAGGATGGTAAATAAACTCCATTGTCATAAGGCAGCAGGAATAGATGAACTTAGACCCTAAATGGTGAAGAATACTGCTAAGGCAGGAATGAAATGGCTTTATAGAGTAGTAGGATTAGAATGGAGTGTTGGTCAAGTACCATCAGATTGGACAAAAGCAGTAATTGCACCTATCTATAAGCAATGGAACAGGAAGGATTCCAACAACTATCGAGGTATCTCATTGATTAGCAGGGAACGGATTTTTATGTAAATGCATATCTCTTTATGTAGATAAAATTAATTATATTTTTCATTATCTTTACGAATCATGACGCGTGGAGTTGAAAAATGGAGTATTCATTTTCCATATTTTTCCATATTTCGGAGTTTGGTACATATGTTCCATATTCTTCGTCATTAAAATCAATATAGTCCATATTTCGGTTAAAAAGTATTAAATTATATTAAATTAGCAGTCATCTCAATAATGAAGAAATAAATTAAAAATCAATATTAATATTTTAAGTGGTGTGCAGGTAATTATCACGCCTGGCCAGGTCTGGGCTGATAAAATAAGTTGATAAGTGGTGCGAAGAAAGAGAGAGGTTGAGCCCGGAAGTGGTGGAGATCAGATTGTCAGTACCGTGACTATCTGAATCACACTTACAGCACTGATAAGCTGCATTACAGAACATCGACTGTGTCTGTGCCATGCTTTCGTAACTAGGGAAATCTCATTCAACGACGATGTGCTAGTGGTTTCCGGATTAGTTAATTCGGGCATTCCCGTCGATTGCTTCATAACTCCATCTAGTTCACTACCAGTCTTCACAGTTTGAATTAGCAGTGAGACGGAACATAGTGTTCTAGTACGTTCAGTGTGTGCAGTTGTATATTGATATTCATTGAATACATTAACATTGTTACAATGTGCCTAAAGTAGCTCAGTCAACCAGTTTAAAATTGAAAAATTACGTATCAGAATTTAAAGAAGATGGTTTATTTTGTAATTTGTGTCATTGTGTAGTGACATCTACTCAAATGTTCCTAGTGCAACAGCACGTTTCAACCAGTAAAAACCAGGCTAACAAACAAGGAGATTCCAAATAGAGACAGTTGTTTCTGACACAACCAGCAACTTCCAGTGCAACGTTCGAGTTCAACACCGATCTCTGCCGTGCTCTCATCTCTGCTGACATACCTCTCTTATAATCAGCGCTTCATGGAATTCCTCGAGAAATATACCAAACGATTCATCCCGGATGAGTCAACGTTCAGAAAAACGTACTGTTCAGAGATATACGATGAAGCAGTTCGGAAGATAAGGCAAGAGATTAAAGACGGTCCAATTTCGGTTTCCATTGATGAGACAACAGACAAAGAAGGCAGGCTAATTGGCAACGTAATCGTTGGCTTTTTAAGCGAAGATTATTGTAAACGGATTCTCTTACACTGTGATGTTCTAGAAAAGTGCGATAACAAAACTATAGCAAAACTGTTCAGTGAGGCTATGAGTAACCTCTGGCCACAGGGCGTTAAGTATAATAAAGTGTTACTTTTTATTAGCGATTCTGCACCTTATATGATGAACGCCGGAGAAGCATTATGTGCTGTATATCCATGTGTAGCACATGCCTTTCATCGTGTGGCTGAAGTGGTAAAAGGCAGTTACCCCAAGGTAAATTTATTGATTTCCTCGGTGAAAACAGTTTTTCTCAAAGCCCACAGAAGAGTTCATCTTTTGAAAGAAATGTACCCAGAGATTCCAGTGCCGCCTAAGCCGATTCTAACCAGGTGGGGTACGTGGCTGCAAGCGATTGAATATTATGTTGAATATATATAGGCTGTATTAAGAACGTTCTGCATACCATGGACTCTGAAGATGCAGCCTCAATTGAAGCCGCGAAAACAGTTGTTTGCGACATATATGTGAAAAATGACTTATGTTACATTCAGCATAATTTTTTATGCATCAAAAAACACTGAAAAGGCTCCAAAACTCGCATCTCCCACTTTCTGAAAGTTGTGAAATTGTGAATAAAACTGTGGAACAAGTAAATCCTGCAAATGAAGCAAACTGTGCTTTCAGATAACCCCGGACAAAAGGTTGCTGCAATGCTGTGTGGAGATTTAACTGTAAAATTAACACTGGATTTAACGCCAGTAGGTATTGTGTAGTTGAATTATGCCCCCATTACGTCTTCCGATGTTGAACGCAGTTTTAGTCAATATAAAACTGTTCTTACAGATAATAGATGGAGATTCACTTTGCAGCACTTAAAAGAACATTTTGTAATCCATTCTTTTGGTAACAGAGAATAAAATATTGTGTGTTCTTCAAATATATTAAAATGTGAAGTGCAACATTATGTTGCATGTAGATCTACTTTGTTTAGCTTCTTTGAACATTGATTAAAATAGAAATGAATGTTATATGTGCAATTTTAAGTCCATATATAATTCCATATTTGAATAAAAATAACTAAATATATATGTACATATTTCAATAAATATTAGTACATATAAATCGGTTTCCTGTATGATTACTATACCAAGCAAAGTATTCACCGGCATCTCGGAAGAGAGGGTGCGATCAGAGAGGAAGTTGCATGAAATCCAGTGTGGTTACAGAGCACGCAGGGTCTGTCAAGATCCAATTTTCAGTACGCACCAGGTGAATATAAAATGTTAGGAAATGAATAGACAGCTGTGTATTGGTTTAGTATATCTAGAGAAAGCATATGACAGGGTACCGAGGGAAATGATGTTCACAATACTGCGGGGGGGATGACGTTAAGGGTAGATTATTAAAATCAATCAAAGGCATTCGTGATGACAATTGGGCTCCAGTAAGAATTGATGGTAGAACGGGTTCTTGGTTCAGGATACTTACAGGGGTTAGACAAGGCTGTAATCTTTCTCATTTGCTCTTCGTAATTTACGAGGATCATCTGCTGAAAGGTATACATTGGCAAGGAATGATTCAGGCGGGTGGAAATTTAGTATGCAGTGTGGCGTCTGCTGACGACTTCGTCTTAATGGCAGATTGTGCCGAAAGTCTGCAGTCTAATGTCCAGGAACTTGAAAATAGGTGCAGTGAGTATGGAATAACAATTAGCCTCTCCAAGACTAAATTGATGTCAGTAGGTAAGAAAGTCAACAGAAGTGAATGTCAGATTGGTGATACAAACATGGAACAGGTAGATAATTTTAAGTTTTTTTGTTGGTTGTTCCCCCAGGATGGTAATATAGTAAGTGAGATTAAATCAAGGTCTAGTAAAGCCAATGTAGTGAGTTGGCAGCTGCGATCAACATTGTTCTGTAAGAAGGAAGTCATCTCCCGGACGAAACTGTATTTACATCGGTGTGTTTCCAGACCATCTTTGCTTTACGAGAACGAAAGCTGGGTGGGCTCAGGATATATTATTCATAAGTTTGAAGTAACAGACATGAAAGTAGCGAAAATTGTTGCTTTTAAAACAGGTGGGAACAATAGCAGGAGAGTAGGCCTACTCGGAACTAGCAGATAAAGTCTAAGTTAGGAATGAACTCGACGGATGAAGCTGCACGCGTAAACCGTCTTCGGTGGTTGGGACATGTGCGACGAATGGAGGAGGATAGGTTACCTAGAAAAATAGTAGTCTCTATTATGGTGGGTAAGAGGAGTAGAGGGAGACCAAGATGACAATGGTTTGATTCAGTTTCTAACGATTTAATGATAAGAGGTATATAAATAAATGAGGCCACGGCACTGATTGCAAATAGAGGATTGTCGCGACGTGCCGTTTTTGTAAATTCACAGAGCCTTGCAGACTGAACGCTGAATGGCATAACGGACTATAATGATAATGCATGTATATATGTATTAAAAGCCGCACGATTTTATTTCCGTTAGTGTACGAAGAATTGGATCGTAAAGTTCAGGCAGTTGATTCCTCCTTCCATGGCTGTCCACATTCGTTTAGACTTACGGACCTGCTTTCGTATTCTCTTTCTTTCACCCGGAGAGGTTCCTTCTCACTTATATATCCTCTTTGAGCCAGACATAGCGGGACACAAGGTTCTTAAATACTGCTAAAGGTTGGGCCCATCGCGAACCGAGCTGCTATTGGTTAACGAAATGACGTCACAGTAGGAGCAAAGCAGCCGAGCCCGGAGCGCGCAAATCAGTAAGAATCTCATAATATCAGCTAATATTACAGTTTCTCAGAACTAATTGCAGACCAGACATAAAGATTACTGCAGTTATAAGATAGAAAACGAGTACAGCATAGTAACTTTTCATGATTTCCATTACGAATAAGGCGTAAACGTGACAGCACTCTAACCAACGCTTGAAATTTATTAACATTTCAAAGTTCCTCTATTTAGTTTGAGGAAGGTTATGCGCTTTCAAGTCTGTAAACATAAATATTTAGAGATATGAAATCTTTGTCATATTAAATCTTTACAGCAGAAATTCCGTGATGAACTACCGTATGTTAACATACGATATACTGACTTACTTCCGCAGGTATGGAGTTTAAAGCTTAACACATACTGTAACAGCAGCAGAAGTAAGTTTATATTCGAAACTATGCATAGATAGTCCTGGAAAACCTACAGCCTGTTTTCCAGTCTTTGACCGGGTCAGGGATGTAATGAATGAACCACATATAGGCTATTATTACAATGGGGTCGCCACTCCCAAAGTGATTTATTAATGACTGATCAATGCTATGAAATGATAATGGAAAGTGTTGCTGGAAAGGATGACAGGGAAAACCGGAGTACACGGAGAAAAACCTGTCCCGCCTCCACTTTGACCAGCACAAATCTCACATGGAGTGACAGGGATTTGAACCACGGTATCCAGTGGTGAGAAGCCGACGTGCTGCCGTCTGAGCCACGGAGGCTCCGCATAGATAGCACTTCATTAGAACACAGTCCTACCTGTGAGATTAGATGTCATGAAGTGGTTGCTTTTGAAGATAAAATCCACTGTCGTGCCTTTCGCCGGTGAGCTGCTATGGATTTTTCAGTTCTTGTTCGAATGTTCATTTGTCGTATGCGTATAAATATTCTCGTTCTAACATACATTTTTAATAGATGTTTCTGGTGGTACAGCGGGGAATTTACTGCTAATTATATGACACACTTTGCGTATAATATTAGGTATGTGTCATAGTTCAGCACGTCCGTGAGTGTCCCTGAAAATTAACTCAAATTCCTTTATTTGGTTTACCATTCTAACGATGGAACGAGTAGACCTCCCCGAGATAACATTTGTATCCATCCCACAGGGGCTGTACCAGAAGAAATGGAAAGCATTTCCCCAGTGGGACTTTACATTGACCTGTCATATTTTCTTTCACGGTTGGCGATGTAGCCGGCGAGGTACCGAAATCCCTTTGCTGAACAATCAGGTGTCACTGTAGATAGCGGTGAATCTTCTTTTTTTCTTTTGCTATTTGCTTTACGTCGCACCGACACAGATAGGTCTTATGGCGACGATGAGACAGGAAAGGCCTAGGAATGGGAAGGAAGCGTCCGTGGCCTTAATTAAGGTACAGTCCCAGCATTTGCCTGGTGTGAAAATGGGAAACCACGACAAACCGTCTTCAGGGCTGCCGACAGTGGGGTTCGAACCCACTATCTCCAAATCACTGGATACTGGCCGCACTTAAGCGACTGCACCTATCGACCTCGGTCGGTGAATCATTAACGGCACAGTTTTCTATCGCAATGATTCTGTACAATGAACACATAAATTTCACTCCAGCTACTATTACACTGTTCACGCAACTAACGAAAAGAAAATATGTGTACCTCACTGCACGAAACACAGCAACTTAACGAGATCTCATAGAAACGAACTAACACACACACACACACACACACACACACACACACACAACGCAAAATACAGTAGGCCACTGTATAAACCAACAGCAAAATACGGAAAGAAATTACGTATAGTTATTACGTGGAAATCCTTTCTTTATAAGACAGACATACATAAACATTGAAATGAGATACACATGCGGTTGTATGCTACACAGTCACGGTGCTCCTGTGATGACGTCACGAGCAGGACGAGGGAAAACTAACATCTACTGCACAACCAATCTGGGCCAGCCGTGAGCGGGATATTGCACTCAGTGCCGCCAGTGCCCTTTTCAGTAAGTGTCTCATACTACGATTGTAGACATTACGAATGTGTTCAACTACAACTCTCCCCACAGTTGTGTATTTTAGTATATATGAGTGTTACAGTGTGATTTATTACAAGTATTGGAACTGTGTGATATAACAAGCCCACTGATCTCTATACAGAGATCAGTGAACAAGCCCATTCACATTTCAAGTAGCGGAAGAAGTGTCTCACACTCTGTAGTTGTCTCAAGTAATACATCCTTTCCTAAATTCAGCCTGTTCTACTGACTGTTACAAATCAAATTTGTTCTTTAAGAGTTTGTTTTAAGTGATTAAACAACATTCAAATATCGGGTTTTGTTTCTAAGTGGCTGGTATGTTGTTGTATAAGGCCAATTCTACAGCTTATTCCGCTAAGGAAGCTACGGATTTTCTTCATTGAGGAATTGTGATTTGTCTTTTTACACTGCGTCCACAACCTCTAACATATTGTCGGTAATGTTCAAGTTCAATAATGTACATTCGCTAAATGCATAGATCTTAAGTGAGAATATTAGAAGTTAATATTAATCCTTCTCAGTTTCAGCATTCTACATATTTTTAATATTTAAAGTTATTAATTTTCTTAAATTTTATTTTTAATTAAGCATTAAAAATGAATACGCATATAACTAGCTTGCTTTAGAAAACTCCCAGCCTTTGCGTTGCAAGTGCCTGCAAGTTGTGTGTAGTAGCAATCTATCATGTATCTAAATTTGGTGGAATGAGGATTTTTTTTCTGAAGAGCAACGCAGATGAAGAAATGCGGATGGTAGTTAGACAAAAAATTGCAATATTTAGTGTGTAATTTTAATTACCGGTATTGTTTTGCTGTGTTATTTACCTCTGTGTGCAATTTTATAGTTAGGCTGTGAATGTTGAGTTGTTCATTACTCTGTATGATGCGACATATGGTAGTAGGGTTCATATTCTTGAGAGGTTTCCATTTAGGATATCTGTATCTTGTTTTATCAGTGTTGTTATAGAGATTCTTCTGTATCACATCAATACCCCGCAGCAGCTATTTCTGGTATTTTGTTGTGATGATTTAGGTTACAGTAGGCTGTCTCTCTGATTTATTGCTGTGTAAATGATTTTCAGGAGTGAGTGGTGGTGAGATTGCATGGGGTCGAATACTAGTATCTGCAGCCCTGAAAAACGTTTCCGTGCTTTCCCCATTTTATCATTAATTAACCTTAATTAATGCCACTGCATACCTAATCTTAACCCTTTACCTTGGAGTTGTTAGTGCAACAATAAACTGCTGGCAGGAATGGAAGAACAATCTTCAGGAATAAATTCTGGCTGTGGAAACTATAAACGGTATTCAGAACAAGTAAACACGGCACATTTCAGTATTGTCCCCTGTAGTAAAATATACAAAATACAATTCAGCATAGTTTCCTGTATAGCCTACATAGAAATCTGTTCCCTGGCAATTTGTAAGAATCGACAAAATTAGCCACAGGAACGAAGCTTGTATTACCTGTAGGAGAAATTGTAGTTTTCATTGTTTGTGCAGTATGTTTACATTTACAGTAAAATATCACAAAGTGACTAATGAACACTGCAATTGGGTGAAATGAATTCTCTGGGGCACTACTCGAGGTATTCAACATATAAAGTTAAACATTTCATGTTTTTCCCGTATTGAATAGAGAAACACACAATATTAAACAGAAGGAAGGATCCACCTTTCAATAGGCCTACTCCGTTGTTAAGTTGTGATCACTTTATTAATTGTTTTTAGACATTTATGACTTAATTTTTGCACTGCTTTGCCAATTGGCTGATGATGACACTTCAAATGTGTTGAAACCGGTCCCAAACGAACAAGTTGTAACCTCTATTTGGTTCAACTTAAAACGGAGTATTGAAAGGTGGATCCTTCCTTCTGTTTAATATTGTGTGTATTCAACATAGACAATTTTCGTACCACCTGTGAAATAATAAAAACTGCTTAACATTTAAACCACTCGTTTGACATGGAACTCCCTACAAGGGGCTCTCTGTTAAACACCACTTGGTTGTGTCATTAGACATGACATGCATAGAAAAATAAAGAAAAGGCACTTAAGTAAAGTTTGCTAGCATTGTTCGATGAAATGAGCTGATAGCAGTATTGTATAAACTTTTGTCTTCATTTCAACAGAATTTTCTTCATTTTCCATTTCCAGTCTTCTGGGTAGAAATGTGAATCAAGAACGTCCTCAGTTTTTCTCTCTCCACCACTCCTTTCCTTCCTCGAATATTTTTCCTAATTTTACTCTGTACTCTCCTTACCGTATCCATTCACCCCTTTCTGGGCATTCTCCGATGTCATTCTCCTATGACTTTCTCTGTAAATACTTACTGTGGAACTCTATCCTCTTCCATTCTCATCATGTGTCCATACCATTTCAGCTTATGTGTCTCTATCTTGCCTTTCAGTTCAGGGAATCCAATTCACTCCCTCATTTCTATGTTTCTGACTTTATCCCTTTATGCCCTCCCTATTATTTCTCTAAAGAATTTCATCTTGGCCTCTTGCATTCTGCGTTCATCATGCATTTTTGTCGTCCATGGTGTGTAATACATTGGGTGCAAAATTTTCTTGCGTTCCGTTGGATGTCCCAGTTACAGACTATACATCTCACACATTGGTAAAACTCATTGGCTTGTTCAAGTCTCTATCCAGTTTCTTAATTTATTTTCCCATCTTCTTCAATTATTCTCCCTGAATACTTGAAGCTTTCCACAACTTCTAATGGTCTTCCATTTACTTCAATATTCCCAATTCCTTCTCTATTACCTCTCGTCACCACTGCTATCGTACTCTTTTCCACACTGATTTTCGTTCCATATTCCTCCATCTCCTGATTCCTTACATTATCTTGTTCTTGTCCTTCCATTTCATCTTCTCCACATATTACTGTCTTATCTGTAAAGAGTGAGGCCTTTGCCTCCTTGGTTCCCATTTTTTTGATGTATACTCTTATGGATTTCATAAATGATTGTAATTAAGATTGGAGGGGATAAAACACATCCATTTTGAAGTTCTGTTTCTACTTTGAACCAGTTTGTTTGTCCTATCTTAGTATTCATACTACTTACTCATTTTTCGTTCATGGCTCTTATAATATGTTCTTCACCTCTCCCTGCCTTCTTTTTTATCAATGCATCCGAGACCACTTGCCATGGTACACTAACATATGCCTTCTCAATATCGATAAATATCCTCACTGAATCCAGCCTAAATTCCCATCTGTTCTCCGTCACGTTCTTTAGGTTGAACAGATTAAAAACTTTTAAAATTATGTTTACACTGAATATGGAGTATGACACCATATGTAAGTGAAACACAGATAATAAGTGGTGCCAAGAAAAACAGAGTTTGAAGCCTTTAAATGCCATGTTATCAGAAGTTCTTGAAGATCATTTTGATAGAACATGTCTCAAATAAAGAGATAGTGAATAAGTTAAATGAGAGGAGAATGGTTTGAGAGAATTTGATCCTGGGAAGGAAAATTTTGATAGAACACATCTCAAAGAACTGTGAACTTGTTCAGTTAGTTTTGAAGCCGATTGCAAAGGATAAAAATGGTAGGAAGATTCCAGTATATGGACCCCGATGATCAGAGTGAAATGCAAACCGTACAGTCACTGAATGTTCAAGAAAGGTCATCTTGTTGCGGTTTCAGTTGCATATAAAACTGTATGTTAGATACCTATTAATATGATATAAGGTGTCATGTAATACTTTTTTTTTTGCTATTGGCTTTACGTTGCACCGACACAGATATGTCTTATGGCGACGATGGCACAGAAAAGGGCTGGGAGTGGGAAGGAAGCGGCCGTGGCCTTAATAAAGGTACAGCCCCAGCATTTGCCTGGTGTGAAAATGGGAACCCACGGAAAACCATCTTAAGGACTGCAGACTGTGGGGTTCGAACCCACTATCTCCCGAATACTGGATACTGTCCGCACTTAAGCGACGGCAGCTATCAAGTTATAATCTATAAGCTTCATTTCTGTATTGATTGGTATCACACTATAAAGATAATTTAAAAGTTACCACCTTATCAATACAAGATATATTTACTTCAAAATTGGTAAATTAGGTCAAGACTGGTTTCGACCCCTAAGGGATGATCTTCAGTTGACACATATATAAAAAAGATATTTACAAAAACATCACATGTAAAATATTAATCTTTCAGTTAATTCAATGTTGGTGGGTACATCTTAGTTTTGAAAGTATGTGTGTGAGATTTATAGGCTCACTATGTCTAAATTATTGCATATATAGGTCCTTACTTCTTTACATACAGTGTCAAAATTATTACATTCAATATAATTTATCTATTTGATGAAAACTCTAGCAAATTGCTTTCTAAAATGGTAAAGTGTGTACATTTTTAGTTTAAAAGTACATGTAGTTTTTCACATGTTGTCATGTTACAATTTATATTACAAAGTATAAAATAAAATTATTCTTGCATTTGTGCACATTGATAATAGTGAGACTATTGTAGGGTCTTCAAAAATATACCGTTGTTTGAGGTATGTCACTGTATATCTGCTTTTTGAAATGTCAATAGCCTGATTACATTCTTATATATAAGTTATGAAATTTCACTTTTTATAGTTCGGTTTAATGGAAGAAACATAGAATAACCTTGTTAATGTAGATTCTTCATGACTAAAATGGTATATAGTACCTTATTAAAATAGATCCTTAATACTAAAATACAAGTATGTGGTACCTTCTGTGCTTGCTTTATATATTAAAATAGGGTTTACATTTATTCACATTAGTTCTATGGTTTGTTACCATTTGTAAATTTATGGTCTAATATGAAGGCCAGTTGGAAATATTTGAAGTTAGTCTGATGGGAATAGTTCAATCCCTTGTTTACATTGTTTATTTTTGCCACTTGTTAGGTACAAGCATGGGATAATCTTGTTAAAATGAACTCTTCATAACTAAAATATTGGTATATGGTAGCTTATTAAAATAAATTTTTGCATTAAAAGTGCTAATTTGTAGTTCTATATGTGCACATTTTTCAAACGTAAGATAGGGTTAACAGGTTAACAACAGTACTATGGGTTGTTACCATTTGTGAGATTGTAATCTGATATAACTGGTCAGTTAGAATTTATGAAATGTTTACATAAATAGGACCGGATACATATTTATACTATACTGCTTTGCCTCTTTTTACAAGTGAATTACGTAGTGTAGTATAGTATTTGTTGCAATTTTGTAAGCTGCTGCTGCTGTTGGAGTTATCTTGAGATTCTGTATGTGGTTAAGAAAACATTTTTCTTCTTTTCGCGTGTCGTTACCAGTTAAATGGGTGACTATCATGAAATGGAGTACGTTTGAAATGTCATGCGTCTTGATAGAGTTGCACGTTTGTTGTGGCGTGGAGGCTTCTATGTGTTATAAAATAATGTATGTTAAATGTTGAGACCGTGTATTCTGCGTGGCTGCCTGGGTCTCAACATTTAACATACATTATTTCACAAAACATAGAAGCCTCCACACCACAACAAACGCGCAACTCTATCAAGACGCACGACATTTCAAACGTACTCCATTTCACGATAGTCACCCATTTAACTGGTAACGACACGCAAAAAGAAGGAAAATGTTTTCTTAACGACATACAGAATCTCAAGATAACTCCAACAACAGCAGCAGCTTACAAAATTGCAACAAATACTATACTACACTACGTAATTCACTTGTAAAAGGAGGCAAAGCAATATAGTATAAATATGTATCCGGTCCTATTTATGTAAACATTTCATACATTCTAACTGACCAGTTATTTCAGATTACAATCTCACAAACGGTAACAACCCATAGTTCTGTTGTTAACCTATGTTAACCCTTTCTTATGTTTGAAAAATGTGCACATATAGCACTACAAATTAGCACTTTTAATGCAAAAATTTATTTTAATAAGCTACCATATACCAATATTTTAGTTATGAAGAGTTCATTTTAACAAGATTATCCCATCCTTGTACCTAAGAAGCAGCAAAAATAAACAATGTAAACAAGGGATTGAACCAGATTATCCCATCCTTGTACCTAAGAAGCAGCAAAAATAAACAATGTAAACAAGGGATTGAACCATTCCCATCAGACTAACTTCAAATATTTCCAACTGGCCTTCATATTAGACCATAGATTTACAAATGGTAACAAACCATAGAACTAATGTGAATAAATGTAAACCCTATTTTAATATATAAAACAAGCACAGAAGGTACCACATACTTGTATTTTAGTATTAAGGATCTATTTTAATAAGGTACTATATACCATTTTAGTCATGAAGAATCTACATTAACAAGGTTATTCTATGTTTCTTCCATTAGACCAAACTATAAAAAGTGAAATTTCATAACTTATATATAAGAATGTAATCAGGCTATTGACATTTCAAAAAGCAGATATACAGTGACATACCTCAAACAACGGTATATTTTTGAAGACCCTACAATAGTCTCACTATTATCAATGTGCACAAATGCAAGAATAATTTTATTTTATACTTTGTAATATAAATTGTAACATGACAACATGTAAAAAACAACATGTACTTTTAAACTAAAAATGTACACACTTTACCATTTTAGAAAGCAATTTGCTAGTGTTTTCATCAAATAGATAAATTATATTGAATGTAATAATTTTGACTTCTTTACATACAACATTGAATTAACTGAAAGATTAATATTTTACATGTGATGTTTTTGTAAATATCTTTTTTATATATGTGTCAACTGAAGATGATCCCTTAGGGGTCGAAACCGGTCTTGACCTAATTTACCAATTTTGAAGTAAATAAATCTTGTATTGATAAGGTGGTGACTTTTAAATTATCTTTATAGCACAGCTATCAAGCTCGGTCATGTAATACCAGGGGTCGTTTGACTATGATCTTGATATCGACAGATAAGTTAAATTATATTTCCTATGGAAGTGATCACTGTTTTAGAAATCATATAAAACTGCAGGTCCTTAGCTTTGATTGAAGTATCAGTCATAGAAAACTTGAGGTCCTATAGGTATGATCATAATATGAACTGTCATGTAAAATTTTGGCTTTTTTGGTATGATCATAATATTGATGTTCATATAAAATGACACAATTGTTGCTTAGTTTGTTGACAAACACCATAAGTATCAATGACATCAATAAGGTAATATATTTTTCTGGCTTATGTTTCAGTGTATGGTCAGTGGAAGTAATCAACCATACCATTACCTTCTAACTACTTCAGTTTGTAGTGCAAAATGGACCTGGAAGGAAAAATCAAAGAGGAACCAGCCTGGCTTGAAGGAAAAACAACTGCATCACTTGTAAGTCTCATTCCAGATAACTTTATAGAGGTCAGAAATTAACCCTTAATAGCTGAATAAGTTTGGCAGGGGCATAATTTTCTGTGTGCTTCCTCAGTATTAACACCGGCAGTCACCAATTGCTGAATGAGCATCTATGCGTAGTACAACTCTGTTTTGCTTATTTGTCTTTGAATACACCACAACGCACTACACAAAGCTGCCAACTCTTAGGAACTTAAGGTTGGGCTTGGATTAGTCTGTACTTTTTACTGTCAGTATTGAAATTACTTTGGTTTAGGGGTTGCACTTTTTTATTTTTCCCCTCTGATTAAAATAGAGGATGGTTGGCCTATTGTACCTTAAAAAACTAATATCCTCCTAAACTACTGCACTAGTATTAGCACCACATGTTAAAAATTATTACTCCTACCATAATTAGTGTAGAAGAAGTTAAATCACAAATCTTTCATTAGTGTTTTTGAGCCTGCACCAGTCTGCTAAACGAAATGTCAACACAGGTGTGATTATTCTGGGTTACCCTCACATCCACAATGTGCTGGAAGATATTATTATGTGTTTTAAGGAACAGGCAGATTTGCCTATGACATACGAGGGATGAAATAGCTCAAAATCTGAATGTACGTTCTCTCAAAATAAGTATTTTGGTCAGATGTTGAATTCTTCTAGAAAGACAGAATAGTGATAAGTTCATTTTATCGTGGTTTCCCATTTTCACACCAGGCAAATGCTGGGGCTGTACCTTAATTAAGGCCACGGCTGCTTCCTTCCAACTCCTAGGCTTTTCCTATCCTATCGTCGCCATAAGACCTATCTGTGTTGGTGCGACATAAAGCCCCTAACAAAAAAAAAATGTTCATTTTATTCCTCAAATACAGGTCAGATTCTATGTTATATAGAGAACCATAGCTAAGGGCTCTAGAATGTATGATTTCTGAGAATGATTTCTTTTATCTGCCCCTTCTTAGTGGGCTCTGACACTTTAAGGACTTAAGGCACATTAAACAGATTTTTTTCTTTCCTCTTTGTCATTATTTCCCTGTCCTTTCTGTGCATCCTTTTCATCCATTCGTTAGTTCAGCTACTCTTCTCTTCTGTATTGAATGTGTTAAGTTGGCATATTCTAGAACTTGTTACTTTAATTCACTTTTATTAGTTACTTAATTTACATGAGAACATAAGCTTTTAATCACAGTCCCTCCCCCCTGTAATGCTGACAAGGTTTTATGAATCTAAGAGTGAAATTTAAATGTATCGTAGTAGATCATAAAAGATCTTCTGAAAATGCAGATATTAACTCCAACACTGCTGATTCTCCACTGACGGTGTCCTCATCCCCTCAGCTCCTCACAGAACACTAGATGACTGTGATAAGTCTGCTTCTTTCATGTTTATGTTTTTTATTTTACACTTGGAAGCATTGAAATATGCTGTTTCAAACAGAACTGTATTAATGTTTTATGTAGCCCCTGTGATCTCATCAAAACCATAGTAGAGAATGTGATTCCATTATTTCAAGTAATTTTAATCTGTCTATAAACAAACTCTGTGCTGAGAACAAAAAATCATTTAGAAATGTAATGCTTCTAATTGGTTCAGACAACTTTTATCATTTGATTGATATGATTGATCATATGAAAACAGTTCATAAAATTTAGTGTTTATGCCTATGGCTGCGTCCTTCTAAATTCTGTGTGAGATAGCCCCCATTCCATCTCTGGTATTATATCTTCTTGTATGGCTAGAAAACGTTTGGCATTTTATATTTTGTTCTCAGTCTCATCCTTTCTCTGACATAAGGAGTGAGCAAGAATAGTAACACCATTCTCAGTACAGCCTTTCGTTATAACAATCCTCTGCTGGTAGAAATCTTCCTTAAACATTAGTGAAATTCTGAAAGTAACTGTAATATTGGAAATGAATGAATTTAGATGCTCATTTGTTGGTGACTGTATTTGTAGATGTGTGTTATGAGCATACCTAATATTTCTTATTTTCCACAGGAAAATTTTGAACATGTATCAGAAGTGATAGCTCTGAAAGAAGAAGTTATATCAGAGTTAACCGAGCCAGAGTCATCGCAGGAAGACTCTCTTGAGGTAATATATATAATTTGATAATCCATCGTCAGATAATGGAAATGGATAGAAAATAGCTCAACAGATACCAGGGTTTGATCCATCTTTTTAGTGCACATGATTGATAGTCCTACCGATAATATACTTTTTTATGAGATTGACTGTTTACATATCTAGTTTTCACTTTTCCTTCAAGTTGTTCCACGATCTTGCGTTATGAATTGTGTAGCAGTTAGGATTATTCCAAAGAACTCTACTCTATGTCATTTGGTAGCTGGTATAATTCCTACTAATACTTTTGAATTTGTTAATTAGTTTTGAACACAAAGTAGCTGAAAGGTACATTCTTTTGTTACTGTTACAGAATATTTTACTAGTCGTTTCCAAATGAAACACCTTTGTTATCTTATTGATTATATTAATTGTTTTCTAAATAATACAGTAATTTATTGATACAAGTTGCAGGTGATATGCTTGTTTACTGTGATTGTTCGCTTGTATATTATACACATTGTAGCCATCTCTTGGCAAGTGAAAAATATTCTTTTTCTCCCTAATGTGGTCTGTGATGGTACTAGTCCAATGTGACTTATAATATTTGTACCGGGAGGTGCACCTCAACCCCGCACATTGAAAAGAAACGCCTTAGGGAACACTATCTATTGAACAAAACTTGAAACCACTAATGCATAAAGTTGGGACATTGATCAGAAGATGTCACTACTGAATAACTGAGTATGTTATTTTAACGTTTCCTAAACTGACTGGATTTCTTTGTTTTGTTTTGGTGTACATCAAAAAGTTTGAATTTTTCTCCATAGATGTCCCCACACAAAGCTACGGTCATGCACTCTGGTGCAAGGTGGAATAATTACTGATTTAAAGAAGTTTTGGGTTTATAAGTTTTTTCAACTAAATTTACTTTCATTTATTTTGATACTTCAATGTTTTGCAACACTTCCTTCTCATCTCACCAGCTTTGAAGTCTGGCCAATCACAAATTTTCTGTATTTATTTTTCAGCCAATCATAAGCTTCTTGTAACTTTTTGAGTATCAAATAAAATGAGAGGGTGTGGTCAGATTTTGCCCGGAGCCTTCTCGAACCCTCCCCTCGCGTATAAAAGCCGCGACTTTTTCTAGTTACCTTGTCTTATTCTCGTCAAATTTCTGAGTGTGTGTTAAGACAGGAGGCCTAATTCTTTGGCAGGCAGGACGTCAGCCCAAGTAATGGCCACCAGTTTTCTATATCTGTAGCTATCTCCTTAAACTCACAGGAGGGGAAGCTTCTAATGTTTAACTATGTAATCATGTGTTTTCAAAAATGTAAGCTTTCATTCTGCTAATGTAAAATTTCATACAGACTTAAACTGTAAATTGGGGATAGAGAGTGCGTTACCCACTCAAATTCCCCTTCAGTTTATCTTGAGGTGACTACGATTTTGTAACCTTTTTCTTCTGTAAATCACTCATTAACTTCTCTTTCGAGTCACCTCAGTTGTGTAGAATTAGCCTCTGCATCATCGGGCCACAAGCCCAAGTAGGGTTTCAAAAGTTGGTTTTCAAGGAGTGCAAGTTTACGACTGCATACATTTTGAGTTTGGACCAGTAATATAACCTGTTGTTCTCTTCCATGAAGGTCCAGAAGTATGGGTACTAGATACCGCTGTGTAAAGGAATTGTAGGTTGTGTCTAGAGATGCCAGAAATTGTATAGTTTTGTGTAATGTTTCCTTGAGTAGGCTGTAATGAATTGGGAGCACAGCATGCGTGGTTGAATTTAAAGAGCATGTAAACTCTTGTCTGATATTGGTGCAATTTTCAGTCGGGCCTTTGGAAGGTCGTATGTGTAACGTTTGGAGCAAGGTGCTCTGGAACTGTGTCTTGGGAGATATCTCTCCTTATCTAACCAAACGCAACATTTGTGACGTTGTAAACTTGTAAATTGGAGCTGGAAACTCAAAACTTGTAATTCCCAACCCTTTAATTTCTATTCTTGTTTGCTATTTTGTACCTGATATTTTGTTCCTTGACCTAGTGAAGAATTTTGTTAAATTTGAGATCTGAAAAGAAATATAACCTTTGTTTTAAAGTTTAAATTAATCTTTGATATCGTAGATAGTGTAACCCCTATATGGGGGTATATGCATAGATATATATTTATTCATAAATCCAGCCGAGGGAAATCCAAAGTATCGGTGACACCGAGTGCTTTCAAACGGTAAGCAATAAATTTACGCAATGAGAAAAATGCCAAATTGAGAATTGAGGCCGTGGTAAAAAGGGTTCTCCAAATAAACATTCCAGAATAAGCACAGATGGCGCAGTGGAAATTATGCTAGATAATATACAAAAAAAATTAAAAGAAAATGGCAGGAGAAATAAGGGACATGACAGGTGAAAATAGATGAGAAACCAAGATAAAATTTGGAAATATATATATATGTATTAGAAGAATTAAATCAAGCTCTTACAATATTAGAAGAATAGAAGTCTATACAAATACGGAATTTTCCCAACCACAAGTAATACAAATTGTTACATCAAGAGTAAAATATCCAAGAAAATGAAAGCAAATAAGAGAATGGGCCAGGAGAGGAAAGGGATGGACAAGAAAGGGATGAATACAGTTTAAAGAAAAATGTTGAACAAAGAGAATAAGAAAAGAATGTTCGCAGTTACCAGATTGAAGTATACCAACATGAAGTCTACTAAGCAAAGTGTAATGTCATATGAAAGTTGCCACCTCTTCAATTGTCACCCGAATAGGCACAAATAAACGTTGTCATACTGGCGTAAGTCACTGTATACTATAATGAAACAGTCTCAAAGTATATCAAAACATAAATGGTGAAGCACTAATTAACCATCAGTGTGTATAGGAGTCGCAGAGTTGCGGATATACCACACGCACACTTGGAAAGCAAATAGTCACTAGATAGTCAATAGAGGCTTAGAAATTGAAAATCCAAGTAAAATCTCGGCCTGGAAATGCACTGCTCCCAGTTAGAATTTGCAAGGAAAATAGCTCCAAATGCAACACAGTATTATTTACAATAAGGACATATTTAGTTTGTCATACCTCATCTTGAACCAAGTAGTTCTGCCCAAAAATGGAGAGTCCAGGGCACATGTCGCTAAAGACGGAGATGACGTTAAAGGTTCCTCCCTCCACACAGGCCAAAGTCCATCTCAACACATTCAGAGGAAGGCCGGGTATTTATAGTGTGGAATAATGAGACATATGTCTGGAATATTCCAGAGGTTAGTGGACCATGCGTGACAAAGCGGGTGATGTCACATGACGTCAGGCAGCGAAAAGGAGGTTAGTTTATCGTCGGACGTAAAGGTGGATAGAGCAGAGTTCGTGCAAGGTATGATGTGTGCAAATCCACATAAGTATGTAAGTTCCAGTTGAAGAGAAAATGCGGTGTGTATCCAGATGAATGTAAGTCCATATTAATTGTAGAAAAAGGTTATGTGCGTGGCGAGGTTGATAACAGTAGTTGCCGGTGAAGTGAAGAGTCCGTTACAATAGACCCATTAATGCTGACACCTTCTTTCACCTCTCTGCGTTCCACAGATAATCTCGGATCAATATTACTTAAACATGCAATGAATAAATAAGCCATTGAAGAGTTATCTTGCCTTTCTGTTTCATACTTCGTAAGGGATAGTGTTTGTGAATAGACCTTGTAAGTTCACCATTACTCACCTGAACATTCGTTACATGAATAATTCATCATTACCAGAATGCACATTTGATCACTGTCATCGTCCACTTCATAGCATGCGTGTCATCTTCTTTTACTATGACTATGTTGCTGTGGGGTATTTCATTGCCCATTTATTGAGATATTCATTTCACCATCTCATCCAGGAGTTCTGGGTTAGCTGCTGAAACTATAGCCATGTGGGCAAGGTTGTGATGAGAGAGGAAGTTTAATCATGACCAGAGACTGTAGTAATTGGCTGTCCTATAAGGAAATTGGTTGTAGTTAGGTAAGAAGTGTCAAAAGGTTCATCATTTAGCGTTGGTGACAGGATGTATGTGTTTCAAGAATGGTACATTCTTTGTGGGTGAAGCGATAAGAATCCATCACTTGTCTGGGGCGTTAAATCAGACTCATGACAGCTACTTCCTAGATTCCACCAAAGTGTGGTGTTGCAGGAGGGATGAAATGCCACATCAGTCCCATGCCTGCAGTTGTGCAAAGAGTTGGTTTTCTGAGGGTTATTTTGCAGGAAGGCCTTGATTTCTGTATCTGCTCCGTTGAAGTTTGTGCCATTATTGCTGTAAATGTTTAGGGGTTGACCTCTATGAGAACTAAGTTGATAAAGTGCGGAGAGAAATGTTGTTGTGGTGAGATCGGGTATCATGTCTAAGTAGAGAGCCTTATTAGCTAGCAGTCTGGTCTTGTTCGATTTCACACAATTTTTTTTATTAGATTTGGGCCAGCATAGTCTGTTCTAGTTTTAAGGAATGGGTATGTCAGGGTTAAAGGCACCATTTGTGTATTTCTCATTAATTATTCCTCTATGTAACATTTTGCATAGAGTAATCAGGATCCTGATTTTTATTCCCCCAGGTGTGAGATCACGGCTGATGATGCATATGCAATGGGCGAAACATAAATTAGTATGACACGATGTAACACCTGAGATGTGTATGAGTGTGGCTTCTTTCTGTTCCCCTTTCTGAAGAGATCCTAAACTTGTCTCTCAGAGTGTTGAGTGCCAGGATGAAGTGGTCCAAGGTGTTCTGCCTACATAATTATATTTGTGAGGTGATACAGAATTTCTAATGTTTCCAGTCCGCTAGTATTGGAGTCTTGTTCAGTCATCCACTGACAAGAAGATGGCCTCTTGATCTATGATTGGATTAATAGTCTTTATATGAGTTGTTAGTTTCCTGCACAACATTAATATAATATTTGTGTAAAGGGTTCAACTCCGATACAAACAGTGAACTTTAATTTCACTCCATGGGTTGTTTACAACAATCTCAGATAATTATATGTTACAGATCTCATGACTGGTCCATATTGAAATGTACATTAATTCAACGAGGTTACAAAAGTTTATTGAAATCCTCGTATTGAATACACATTGGGTTCTTAAAATTAAGAATTTCATCTTGTCATACTAATTTAAGGGGACATGTTTCACCCATTGCATGTGCATTATCAGCCGTGATCTCATGCCTAAGGGATTAAAATCACGATCCTGATTACTCTAGTCAAAGTGTTACATAGAGGACCGTGCGTTATAAAAAGGAGGAAACTTAGTCCCATGCCTGCAGTTGTGTGAAGAGTTGGTTTTCTGAAGGTTGTTTTACTGAAAGGTCTTGATTTCTTTAGCTACTCTGAAGAAGTTTGTGCCATTATCGCTGTAAATGTTCAGCCTACCGCCAACAGCGCATAAGCTCAATGCTCTGCCCATCTCCTCTCCTCCGCCACACCCCCTTCCCTCAATACCACACAGATACAATACAAGAAGTGCAAGTGTCATTTGTTCTGACGCTAGAAAGGCAACTAGTTCATACCAGAAAGGTTGGCGGTGTAGGTAACATCGAAGGCCATCGGCCCAAATAAGGGTTTAACAGGGTGTCCACCTTCATGGAAAACTGCAAATGGGGAATGTCAGAGAATTCGATTAATAGCGGGAAAACCAGGAAATGTCAGGGAATTCAGAAAAAGTCTGGAAATTCATTCTTTGGCCAGATAAAATGGACATACCTTATTTATCCCTTAATAGAAGCACAGTGTTTTTCACAAAATTTAACCCTTTTTTCTCTGATTTTAAATATCGTTCTACCCTCCTCTCGTTACTGATTCTTCATTACACATCCCTCAGTAGTCGATTTCAACATTGAAGCTGTAGCCAACTTCAAGCATGAGCGTCTCCACTTGACTAATTCGACAAAAGGAGGTTACCACATCAACTAGTAAAAACATACACAGCAACACACGGTCATGACCCTTTTTTCACTTCAACGAAAATAAAAAGTGAGTGGCCTCCCCATACAAATATGGGTTTGATGCTGCTTGTTGTTTTAAGGGGCCTAACATCGAAGGCCATCGGCCCAAATAAGGGTTTAACAGGGTGTCCACCTGCATGGAAAACTGCAAATCGGGAATGTCAGAGAATTCGATTAATAGCGGGAAAACCAGGAAATGTCAGGGAATTCAGAAAAAATCTGGAAATTCATTCTTTGTCCAGATAAAATGGACATACCTTATTTATCCCTTAATAGAAGCACATTTTTTAATTTTTATAACACTAATCTTGGGTAGGCTGATGTCTTTTATGCCAAGAATAAATTGTAAAGGAAACTGAATAAACATTCAAACTAAACCAAGTGTGATATTGAATGTGAAGTAACCAATAGCTTCAGTAGCTATATGGATAGCCTATAGCGCTCTGATCGGTTGATCCAATTTTCAGTGTTTTGATTTGCTTACTTTTGTATATTCTGTGTTGTTGCTGAATGGAGAGGCCTATATTGCGTTTTCAGCTTTCTAATAGCTTAAATATATGGCTTCCACAGCAAAATATGCACATAGACAACAGATGACTCTGTTTGTTTACTATGTAATGACGTGTGCGATAGTCACTACCACGTAAAATATAAAAAGAGACAAAAAAACACTGACTGAATGCAGGTAAGTGTGAAAATCACTTGAACTTAATACTCATTCAAGTGCTCATTGCCATTGCGATTATTATTATTATTATTATTATTATTATTATTATTATTATTATTATTATTATTATTATTATTATTATTATTACACCATTCGGGCCACACCATGTTGAGTTTCTAACCTATCTGATGAAATGGTTCGTCACGGACGTGGGTAAGTGAGGCTCCTCAGTAATCAAGTGATTTGGAGGTGTTATACAGCAGTGGAAGTGAAAAAACTTGCGGCAGTGTTACGTTTGTATTTATGAATCGTACTAACACATTTTGTCGGTATTGTTCTTTTTCTCCCAACTTTGCATTGTAAACAAAATGGGCCGCCAAAACAACAGACTTAGAAGCCCAGCCACTACCAATGATGCCAACGTAGACCACCTCATGAAGTGCACGCTGGATGACTTTATTAACTCGGACAGCTTCCTTAAAAAAATTGTGCAGGCCATTTTGACCTTCATAACAGAAATGGTTATAAGAGAACTTGAAAAAAGTTTAATATTTAATGTCGAAGCTTTTTCAGAGTTAACTGAAAATCTTGATAAAAAGGAGGTGGAAATCCACAAAATGAAGGAGGATATGGACTCCAAATGTTATTCATTGGAGCAATACAGCAGGAGGAATAATGTAAGTTTTTCGGCATCCCCGAATGTTTGAACGAAAACTGAGATGAACTAGTGCTCAGCGTGTGCAAAGCAGTAGGTGCATATGTTACACTTAATGATGTTAATAGGTGTCATAGACTAGGTCCTTGATCACCATGGAAAACAAGACCTATCCTATTCAAATTTGTGTCTTATCACTCATGGCAGAATGTCTTCACTAGGAAAAGGAAACTGAAAGGCTCATCCACAACAATCTGTGAAGATCTTACAGCTACCAGAATGTCCATCATGACGACAGCAATCCAGTGTTTTGGTCTTAGAAACACTTGGATTGACTCAGGAGACATCATAATCAAGAAGGCTGACGGGATGAAATTAAAAGTGTGCCAGTTAAAGGAACTTCCTATGGCATAAGCTTCTCTTGCAGTGCTATTTGATCACTTGACTATGTGAGTCCAAACCCCTCGTTTACTGTAAGTCACAGCAGAGGAGCTAGCTTTTTTATTTTTTCAAGTAAATTTGTCTATCCATCTATCTATCCATTTACTGTATTTATCTATCTGTCTAAATATCTATTCACTTAATCTGTCTTCTCATCCTACCACCTGTCGATCTACATACTCTTTAATAAAATTTTCCTAACTCGTTCTCTTTTAAGTCAGGCCTCCATATTACATAGCTCTAACGTCAACACTACATAGAAAAAGCTCCTACTTGAGTATTCTGTATGCCTAATCTGCTTTTGCACATTATCACTATTATTATTACTGACAATTTAATTACCTAAAATATGTTAATTGCTGACCATTAATAGGGTGTAGTCACATGCTGTGTTTTAGTTTCATTTTAGCAATTGGCAATGCATATCACAAACAGCCATAATCCCTCTGGTCATAGCAATTTTTTCCCTTGCCACACTTCCCCTTCCCCAGCTATCCCATCAGCCTGTCTATCTGCTAGTCCATTCACCCTAATCTCCCCCTCCTTGAAGTTACAACTCACATTGTCCAGTCAGCCCTAAATAGACATAAAAGCACACTTCACTTATGTCACCTTAGTGCCAAGAGTTTAGTTTCTCAACTCATATAGATGAACTAAATATGTCATAGAAAGAAAGAGATCCACTTAATCAATACTAATTTATTAAAATTTTCTTCTTAACAACAGGACCTGTTTTGACTCTTCACATGTCATCCTCATCTGTCATGTACATTCACATTATAATACATTTTTTTAATAGTTGTGCCTTGCCCATAAACATTTCATATTTGACTGACATTAGGTAATATGTTTCAGAGTGAATAATACTGTTCTTTGTGTCTAAGTTTAGAAAACTATTATATATTAAAAAGTTACCACTTTTTGAACACATTAAAAGGATCACAACGTGTGATAAAACTTTGCTATGTACATATGACCTTGAATTATATCATTAACGTTCAAGTTTTACGAGTAAAACAAGTTCCTAGAATGACTTTGTCATATTGCGTTGTTTTTAGTCTTTAGGTCTATATTACTTAATTTGACAAGGTATAAGCCTAATATAAAGTATATTATAAAAGCATACGCAGCTACATTTAAGCACATTTTATAGACCTTAAGACTAAAAACACAGCAGGCCCAATTTACCAGTCGGTATTGCGCAAAGATATCGATGTGGACCTTTCTTCAGAACATACTAATGCACATATCCTATGAATATAGACTTCCTATCTCTAGTCTTTCAAGGTGTTCTGGATTTTATGGGCATGAGTGTATTTCAATCATTCACAAAATTTACCAACATCAATAAGTAGATCAGAAGCGATAAAATCTGCAACACCAGAAAGTAATAGGAAATATTATTTCAAGAATGAAGTCCCTCTGGAAATGAAATTAATATTTAAAAAATTACTTAAAATTTTATGATTGAAGTTGATTTATTCCTGGCTGGGAATGTCTCATGATTGGTCCCTTTACCACCCTTTAGGGTTTGGTGGGATCTTCCTTTTAAGTTAAACATCCCGGAAGAAATATCCCTTGCAAGGTGCACCATGATGAAAGTAAGGATTCCTCTTGCAAGCAGCATGATGATTCCCCTTGTTCCTTGTCTTGCAGGCTTCTCGTAACAGTAGGCTTCCTCTCTCTCTCTCTCTCTCTCTCTCTCTCTCTCTTACACACACACATACACACACACACACACACTCTCTCTCTCTCTCACACACACACACACACACACACTCACACAAACTCACTCACACACACACACTCTCTCTCTCTCTCTCTCTGTAACTGAAGCGGCACATTGATATGTGTTCCCACCATGCCTATTTAAATGTCAGTCGACACTTAACTTGCGGGTTCAGATGATTTATGCATACCACACGTGTTCTGGAATTAATATAGTCGTGGTTATGACTTGTAGAAGATGAAATAAAGTGTTCCCTTTATGAGACATCACGACTAATAAACGTCTCTTGGCGAAGAATATCTTGTAGAATTGTAGTGGGAAAGGGAAGTGAAGTTGTGCTCTAAAGTAGAGCAGTATGAAATCAGTAGTGTAGGAGCTGAGTAAGTTGAGCGTCGATTACACACTGCTTTTATCAGTTCTCGGCCTAGAAAGTGTGATTAGTTGGAAACCAATCATAATTTTTTTCACGTCTTCTTAAAGTATCATGGATCAAAACTGTTCTTGTGAAGAGTTCTGAAAACTTGCCGGGTGGTGTTAGCCTTGAAAATGTTAACTGTTCATATCTGTCGCATGCTAACCTCCTGACCAATAAGAGAAAAGGAGTGGATCGCCACACGGCCATGCAGCAATGAGCCTAAAGGCGAATTTCTCCAGTGTTATCAGATCCTGGCCTTCACCACAGCTGTTGTAAATGACCCACTGACTGAATTAAATTAGGCTTTTGTGGCAATCCAAATTTTAACTCCAGTTATGCCATCTTCGGTTACAATATGTTGTAGGTGAAAGATTTCTTTCCACTGTATATACTGCTGTATAAATGATGCAGAAGTATTAAAAGTGTATTATTTCGATATATTGATGCGGAATTAGTAAAATTGGTTTTTAGAAATCCGGTGTGTGGTGTGAAAACTGCATTTTCAGTATAAAGTGTTGTGTAGAACTTTAAGGTGAAACTATCTGTAGACTTGTACAGTGCTTATGTAGTGTCATTCTGCATTATTAACAGTTAACTTCTCTGAGATGCCCAGCTATCTTTTAGCTGTTAATGTTAATACTATAATTGGTTTTACAGTAAAATAATGATAATCATTACATTTACTATTTCTTAATTGATATTTCACCCATGTGTCATTGAAATGTGTTTGATCCAACCCTGTCTCCTCACTTTTGGAGATAAATTGACCTGTGAGTATTTCTCTATGCCCAGATACCTTTGATCCATGATTCCCGTTTACAGCATATACCCTGCAATTGATTAGTATTTTCGTACACTTCTCTTCCAAATATTCCATGCGATAATTCTGGACGTCGGTTTATCTTCACATATATGTGTACTTTGTTTCTTAATATAGATAGATCTGTGTTGATGTAGGACAGTCAAAGTTCATAGAACTATTGTGATAAACCTTTTTCTTGATTGTTGTCTCTTTTTCTTTGTCCCTCAGTGAGAGACGTTGCTTGTTGTATCCTGTGGTATCAAATGTTCACATTGTCAAGAAATGTTAGTTGAAGTGAATTGTTTTACTCTAACTGAAGTGCTGTTAGGTTCAACTTGCATTAGCTTGATCACCTCAAGAATCATGTCCTTGGCTGTTCTTCTGAGTAAGGTTCTTTCATGGGGTTACTTCGGAATGTGTTGCAAGAATATAAGCATAAATTTGGAAGCATTGTCTAACGTAATTACAATGCCGATAAGCTTGATAAGTCTCTTAAAGGGATTCTTGGTGAAGGGCATACAGAGAAGCTGCGAAGAAGTAAGGGCCACCTCGATCCTAGATCCGAAGAGCATACGTAGGCAGCCCATCTTGACTTCAAGGGAGGAAGGCATGCTCTGCATAGAATTTTGGGAATCTACTTTACTACTTTTGGACATGTATATGAAAACTTATGTCCAAATGTGCATGTACATCTGGGGAACTGTGAAAGCTGAATTTCTAAAATAAAAACTTACTTTTTAACGTATTGTTTGAAATTACATATTAATATACTCTCACAGTAAGTATTGGAAGAGAAGGAATTCAAGCAATTGCTTCCTTGTTGTACTGAATAACTGGCCATGTAGCTCTTGGCCTGCATTTATAAGATGCTGGGCTCGAACCCACTGTCGACAGCCCTGAAGTGCATGTTTCACATTTTCACAGCAAACAAATGGTGCGAATGTACCTTAATTAAGGCCACAATTGCTTCCTTCTCATTCCTAGCCATTTTTAGCTCATCATCGCCATATGACCTATCTGTGTCGGTGTGAAAGAGATATGGTAGAAACCATCAAATAAACAATATGCCGTAGGTTATATTCAATTAACTTTCATTAATATGGCTTAAATTTATGATTATAACTGGCCACTGTTCTTTGACTGATAATTACATTCAAACTATTCACGTTTTTGTCTCTTTGATGAATCAAGGAAACTAAATTTTATGTACATAGTCAATGAATATTTACATTATCATAAGTTCCATAAATTTATACTTTAGGAATATTTGTTGCTTCAGTTAAACTATTGTAGTTAGGATACATCTAAATTGGCTTAGAATTATTGTAGAATAATTATTTTATTAGTAAATATCATTCTTGCTTTATTATTACTTAATCTTTTCATTCTATTGTTCCTGTTAACCTGTTGCAATTTGGATAATGTAAGTCCGGTTTAGAATTGAAGTGTAGCTATGTAATTAGATTTTAAGTTGGTTGCTTTGGAAAGGCCAGAAATCTCATGACATCAAAGATGTCTGTGAACTTATCTGCCAGGTTACATCCAGCAGGAATGGTGTTGATTTCAGTGTGTGCGCAAGCATGCAAGATTGAGTTGCTGAGGTTCAGTGCTATTCCGACAGCCTTATGTGAATTACATTCGACGTTGCATCCTCTCGAACTTGTGTTTTCTATGTCACAATCTGGCTGTGACGACCTGGATAAGGAAGAGCATTGGCAGGAACTACGAGGTCATGTTGCAGCGTAGACTGAAGATGAGTTTCTACGTCACTGTGATGACCTTAATGTGCATGATGGTCACTAAGAATTTTTATAGCTGCCATGGTGGTAATACTTTCGGTACCTGATATGATGATGTAGCTCATATTTGAGGTTTCACTTGTGGTGACTGCAGCAAGCAAATTGACCTTATCGTTGTTCAGCACCGTGATCTACGACAAAGAAAGAATGTGAATGTCATATCATCTGACTGCATTCCACCTCTGCGTAAGGTAGGCATAGCGGATTTAAGGACCTCTATGCCGATGAGAACATCAAGTGGTGGAAGCTTAAAGACTAGAAGGAGACCCTAGCAACAACATAAATTTTCCTCTTGTTGATCTTAATGCATTTGACAACATGTAGACACATTCTACAGATCTTTCACTGCAACCGTCACAGTAAACTTGGGTATGATATAACCTAGTTCCTCTTGAATTGAATATCTAACGTTCCTATGGATGATTGCAGTCCAAGAAGAGTTGTAGGTTAAGACGAAGGCGTACTGTATATAAATCTCAATCGAGACGCACTCACTGTAATGACCTGTGTAACAGGTGTATCAGAATTATACTGACAGAGAAATCAGGGATGCTCTTCGTGGAATGTTGAGAATGATGGTGCAGTCAGATTCTCAGGGAAATGTTTCCTTTTGAGGAAATTAAAGTGACCTTGTTACTTCCGGTCATGCAGTTCAGATTGAGATTTCTTAGACACAGGTTCCTCAAAGACAATTCTTTCCCTGTATATAAATTGGCTTTCACAAGAGACTCCACAGAACACAGGGAAAGAATTGTTTTTGAGGAACCTGTGGCTAAGAAATCTGTCGCTCAATTGAGATATTGATTAGAGTATGTATGAAACAGCTATACCAGATGAATGAATACTTAGTGTAGTAGCACTCTGTGTATAGAGAAAATGTGCTAAACTTAAAGCTAGTAATTACACAATAGTCGTCTTGACTTGTGTTGCATGCAAGCTCTTGGAATGCATTCTTTCTGATTATGTTATACACATTTAAGAAATTACCAACTGGCTCGATAGAAGGTAGTTCAGGTTTAGGAAATATTATTCCACTGAAGCTCATCTTGTGGATTCCAACACGATATAGCAGATATATTAGATTCAGGAAGTCAAATGTATCACGATTGACATATCTAAGGTTTTTCTTAGGGTAGATCTCTGGAAACTACTGACAAAAAATTAGTGCGTTTGGGATAGATAAAACAGTGGCTAAATGGGTGACTATAAAGATATGGCCAAATTATAAAACATTAAAAATTTGAGAATTGAACACATGAGATGTTACCAATTTTTAACTTCATGACATTAGTACTTGGTATGCACCCCCTTAGCTTTCATGAGTGACTTGATTAGACTGGGCATACCCTCAAACAGTATTTTACACTGACTCTTTAAATCATCATCATGACACCACATCTGACCGAGCTTCTCAATCAAGCCAATTTTTGTCGTTATTTTTCCTTGGACTTTTCTTTGCTATCGGCTAAAGATAATCTATGGGGTTCATGTCTGGACTGTTTCTAGGCTTTGTGGAAAGGAGGCCCATCTTGCATAAAAATAAATTCACTTTGGCCAAACTACTCTTGCACCTGAGCTACCAAACAGGTTCTTAATACTATACTGTTCACATCTGATAGTTCCTTCTACAATATATAATCGTCCACGGCCATACCAAGAAAACACACTCCAGACCATCAATGAAGTTGGATGCCTCACTCAATCTGGTTGGAATGCTTCTCCTTATCTTCTGACATATTGACTTGTCTCTTCTTCGACAGGAAATACCAATTCGTCACTAAAGCAAACCTGAAATAAATAAAACAAATAAGCCTAGCATTAAATGCAATAAGCTGTAAGGTTTAAAAGAAGAATTTCATACATTTACTGTGCTGTATGGTTACATCACTTAGATTGGGTTATAATGGAATAATGAATGATAATTTAGGAATTACAGTAATTGTCATGGACTTGCCTGTTTCCATTCATCAGATGACCAATTCTGGAGAGTCTTGGCACACTGGAACCTCTTTGCAGCCATAGCAGGGGTAAACTTCGCTTTGCCTTGAGGTCATCTTGCTTTCATTCCAGCATTAAACAGCTCTCGCCTCAGAGTCCTGGCTAATACAAATGCCCATACTCTTCTAATTTCTTACGTAAATCCAAACTAGTAACCTTGCGGTTGTTTACTGACAAATTAATCAGTTTTGCTTCCTCCTTGTGGTTGGTTTCTTCTTTTGCCCACAGTTTCCAACACGTTGTTGATATTTTGTCTTGGGCCGATGACCTTTGATGTTAGGCCCCTTAAAACAACAATCATCATCATCATCATCATCATCACACTTTGTCTTCCCGTTATCTTCATATTTTAAAATTCTACTTACAGATTGCTGTGGTATTTGCAATCTAGAATCTATTTCTTGTTGTGAATGACGTTTCTCAAGAAGTAGCTCTCTGACAGTTCCTTTCTTGGCGAAAGGTCTCTTCGTCTTCCCATAACCTCAAAATTTGACAGTTCTCTAGAACCACTCTTAAGAAATACAACTGAACTCCTGAATAGTATCAATAATACATGTAATTTACAGAATGCACAGTCTTAACAATAGGTCACATTATTTACTTCCAAACAGCAACAATATGCACTTAATAAAGATAAACAACAGAAAATGCTCACTAACAAAAATGACACAAAACCATGTGAATAATGAAATTACATTGTGGTTCTCACTGTAGCCATTGTATGAAAAAATACAATAGTGTGGACCAGAATATCCCAAGTGGAAACTTTGCCTCCAAACAAGTTCAAGGATTAGGCTATAAAGGTCGGTAGTTTACATAAAGGTAGAAATATACCTTTTACCATTAAAATTTGGCCACGTCTAGTGTATTTCTACAAAATAGAACTCAGAGCATAAGAGTAGGTGAAGCTTTATTTGATCCTGTAACAATTATGGGATTGGGTCCCACAGGGCATTATTATGAGACCTTTATTCTCTGATATATATAAACAATATGAATAATGAACTGAAATAAGTGATGAGGCTCTTTGTAATAAATAAGTTTCAGGATTATGAGTAACTGAAAAAGACCTTGACAATATTGTAAGATGGACATCGGGCAATGCTATATTTGTAAACGTGTTGAAAAGTCAGTTTCTTTGTTTCACAAATAGAAAGAGTCCTCTCCGGTTTTATTATTGTATTGATGGGTGAAATTTCTTCATGGGGATCTCTGTAAGTACCTAGCTATTCATAATAAGGATATAGCTTCATTATGGTAATCATTTAAACATATTGAAAATAAAATATACAGATCTCTTAATATGATTATGAGTTTTTTTAGGGGTTGTAAAGGAGAGGGCATATAAATCTCCAGCAAAGCCACAATGAGAGTGTGAGACCATCACCAGTATTACTTGAGTAGAGAACAGGAAATGATCCAAAGAAATAGCTCCATTTCTTGCAGGTGATTTCTAACAAAAGAGTTGTGTTACAGAGATGTTGCAAAGTTTCAGCTGGGGAGACTTGGAGAAAGGAGACAAGTTGTTTGATTAAGCAGTATATTCTGAGATGTCATTAAGAGATGTCTTGGAATGACATTAGTTGACGAATACATTTA
The DNA here is from genome assembly GCF_040414725.1 of Anabrus simplex. Classification (NCBI taxonomy): domain Eukaryota; kingdom Metazoa; phylum Arthropoda; class Insecta; order Orthoptera; family Tettigoniidae; genus Anabrus; species Anabrus simplex. The sequence goes on from NC_090279.1 coordinate 43,111,637, forward strand.
AATCATGTTCTTTAAGTTTAGGAAAGGTCGCAACATGAAGATAAGTTTGAATTCAAGGGGACAAATTTTGGCAAATGTTCACTTATAGGAGAATGATTTAGTGATTGAAATAATTTGTTTCATATATTTCCACAATCTTTTTCTATTTAAACAACCAACAGCCCTAAATGCTGTGGTATGATTGATTCATTGATTGATTCATTCATTGATTGGGACATTAACTGATTTATGCTTTTGGTCTTAATGTGATGTACAGAGGGGGATGATGGATATTTCTATGCTTCTGATATAAGCATTGTCCACTTGTTGGGAAAGTGGTGGGAGTACTTTTGGATTATTTGATATTACAGTGAAGTGTTTTTGGAAAGAAAGTATATAGGAACATGGAAATGAACAAAGAGGTGACAAGTCAAGTCATATGTAGGAAGATGGGAACAGGGGAATATGAATATAAGAGGATGAAGAAAATGGCTAGTCATTGTGGAATTATAGATCAACAGAAAGAGAAACAGAAGCAAGGAATGGTATTGGGCAATGATTTGGAGATACTGCTTACTATTATTTATTTTCCTAAAATTGTACATGTTCACATACACGTATGTGTACATATACTCTGCTGAATATTCACAAATATGTAGGTGATTTTAAATTAACAAATTTGCAATGTTCCTCCCTTTCTATGCTACTGTGTCTACTGCTGTCCAACAGTGTGTTCCTTTTCATGTTCTTATATCTCATCAATTGTTTGAAATGCATTGGCAAAAGGGACTCAGGTTAAAACACAGCAGGTCATTGTGCACGTTAGGTTCCAAAAAGGGTAAAAATTAAAATAAATAAGTAAATGCAATGTAAATTTTAACCTAATAGAATTTGTATAGTATTATTGGAAGTAGTTGCACAAGTGGTATGTGTGTTGACTATGTTTGTGAAACAGAAAATATTATGAGTAAGAGTTTGTAAATTCTATACATTTATTAAGGATGAGCTGTGTGATTAATAGAAAAAATAGCAAAAATTGTATAATACTGTTTTTAGGAAATTGTCTTCTTCTCTGTTCTTTTAAAATTTAGTGCTTGATAATAATATATTTTTGGGTACCATTTGCCACCAAGGTAGACACCTTTCTTGCATTTAATGGGATTTTCATTTGATTGTTCCTTTCCATTATATATTTTTTAAATGGGAGATAAATTAATTATACTCTTCTTGTGTCACTATGAAATTTACTTTCTCAGCTGTTTCTATTTTAGGTCTTATATTTTTATTTCCTTAATTCTTTATTCTACTTTTCTTATTTCTTACTGACAGCCTTCCGAAGATACTAAGGAGGAAATATTCATAGAGGAACAAACTGATGATCAGCTGTTGCCATACATCAAAGAAGAAACAAAGTACGTATACTACAAGTCCTATACAATATGGAATATGTTGTACCTATTCACTGTTGTGTTCAGTAGTGGTTGGTTTATCTCCAAAAGTGGCCATTTTCATCAGTTCAATCCTGTCTCTACAAGGTTACATTTAAACACTAATATGTGAAAATTCTATTGGTTAAAATTATCTAAAATATTCAGGAACTTTAAGATCATTTTTAATGTTCCATCATGTACTCGTAGTTTTATTCAATATATATCTACAAAAAGAATCTCTGGTAAAGCTAGATATTTTTGAAGTGTATTTGTTTACAATACCTTTAAGCAACCATGAAAAAGTGTTCTTTCTTTCACTTTCTCTGCATCATTTGTTCTTCACATTCGTATTATCTGAAATGCTATATGAAACTATTGCTTCCAGATATTCTGAGTAATATTTTTATACGTTCATGCCAACAGTGAGACACAGAAAAAGCGATATTTGTAGATTAAAAATTAAATCTACAAATTCGAATTTGTGAAGTTTTATGTACATTGTAAACAATAAATACACTGACAGAGCAAATGCAACACCAAGAAGGAGTGGTCAGAACTTTATGCCAATTGCAGGGTAGACTGACGTCAGTGAGGTATGCTCATGATGTGAAATGCGCCGCTGTGCTGCGCACGTAGCGAACGATAAATGGGACACGGCGTTGGCGAATGGCCCACTTCGTACCGTGATTTCTCAGCCGACAGTCATTGTAGAACGTGTTGTCGTGTGCCACAGGACACGTGTATAGCTAAGAATGCCAGGCCGCCATCAACAGAGGCATTTCCAGCAGACAGACGACTTTACGAGGAGTATGGTGATCGGGCTGAGAAGGGCAGGTTGGTCGCTTCTTCAAATCGCAGCCGATACCCATAGGGATGTGTCCACGGTGCAGCGCCTGTGGCGAAGATGGTTGGCGCAGGGACATGTGGCACGTGCGAGGGGTCCAGGCGCAGCCCGAGTGACGTCAGCACGCGAGGATCGGCGCATCCGCCGCCAAGCGGTGGCAGCCCCGCACGCCACGTCAACCGCCATTCTTCAGCATGTGCAAGACACCCTGGCTGTTCCAATATCGACCAGAACAAATTCCCGTCGATTGGTTGAGGGAGGCCTGCACTCCCGGCGTCCGCTCAGAAGACTACCATTGACTCCACAGCATAGACGTGCACACCTGGCATGGTGCCGGGCTAGAGCGACTTGGATGAGGGAATGGCGGAACGTCGTGTTCTCCGATGAGTCACGCTTCTGTTCTGTCAGTGATAGTCACCGCACACAAGTGTGGCGTCGGCGTGGAGAAAGGTCAAATCTGGCAGTAACTGTGGAGCGCCCTACCGCTAGACAACGCGGCATCATGGTTTAGGGCGCTATTGCGTATGATTCCACGTCACCTCTAGTGCGTATTTAAGGCACGTTAAATGCCCACCGCTACGTGTAGCATGTGCTGCGGCCGGTGGCACTCCCGTACCTTCAGGGGCTGCCCAATGCTCTGTTTCAGCAGGATAATGCCCACCCACACACTGCTCGCATCTCCCAACAGGCTCTACGAGGTGCACATATGCTTCCGTGGCCAGCGTACTCTCCGGATCTCTCACCAATCGAACACGTGTGGGATCTCATTGGACGCCGTTTGCAAACTCTGTCCCAGCCTGGTACGGACGACCAACTGTGGCAAATGGTTGACAGAGAATCGAGAACCATCCCTCAGGACACCATCCGCACTCTTATTGACTTTGTACCTCGACCTGTTTCTGCGTGCATCGCCGCTCGCGGTGGTCCTACATCCTACTGAGTCGATGCCGTGCGCATTGTGTAACCTGCATATCGGTTTGAAATAAACATCAATTATTCATCCGTGCCGTCTCTGTTTTTCCCCAACTTTCATCCCTTTCGAACCACTCCTTCTTGGTGTTGCATTTGCTCTGTCAGTCAGTGTATTTAAAACTAACATAATCAGTTTCATTAATCAATATAATGATGGCTCAGTTCAATAATGTGATGAATCGAAGAATGTCATTTTGAAATTATTTGGTTAGATTCCTTTTTTCTGATCATTTCTGTTCTCTTATATTTTAAGTCAGATTCCTCCATATGTGGATGCCAAAGCAGATAATGTGTTGTAGAAATGAAACTTTGAGGTCAGTTATGCTACATCTTCGGTATCATAGTTTTCATATAAAACTTGTGCATTGTTGTATGCATAAAAAAATTGTGCTATTGAATTTATGTTCATTCCAGTGATGTGGTCACACTTTCTATTTCATTTTAGTGTTCATTGTCAGTCAGGTGCTCCTAGTGTGTTGATTGCAAACATACTTACACAATTAGTATTAACTAATAAAATGGACAGGTACAAGTGGAGTTTTAAATTTGTGCAGGTTGCCTAAAAAAATTCAGTATTCTTCAAGTAAGTGAATTTATCATCTCATAAAAGTAGATAAATAGGCGGTACATTATTGCGTCATGTCCGTAGGTTTACCCTCAAAGTGCCCTACACGTGACCCCCGGGTTGTGCTAAGAAAGCATTAACTGTGGCTGCTGGACCTATCTTTTTAAAGATCCTCCAGCAATGGCAGAAGTATTTCATGGAAATGGCTCTTCTCAGAGCTACCAGACAAGAAACATCGGACCTTTCATCCATATTTTCCAGCTTAACGTAGAAAGCATCAGCAGAGCAAAATGTGACTACCTATCCAAAGTTATCCTGAATAATAATGTAGATGTTGTGGTTATACATGAAATCCATACAGCCAATGAAGAAGAGTTTCGGAAAAAGGGCTTCATTGATAGTTTCACAGCTCTTGGTGCAAAATATCACAGTGCACATGGTATAGCTACTTATGTTCATAATAATATCCAAGATGCCTCACTGCTCTTTCAAAACGAAGACAAAGACGAAGACATCCATTGTGTGCTGTGCGAGTGGCACATGTTACTATTTTTAACATTTATAAACCCCCAAACGCACAGTGGTCAGGTACCTTACTCCCGACTGCTCAACACCCTGCAGTTTATATAGGCTACTTCAACAGCCATCACGAACTATGGAAGTACTCGAATAACAATGAATGTGGAAAGAAACTCGTAGAATGGAGAAAAATGAACAATCTCCATCTGATTTTTTACCCAAAAGATCTTGGTACTTTCCAATGAGCTGCATGAAATAGGGATTTCAATCCTGACTTGTGATTTGTTAGCTGCAATGAGGCAGGACAGCACTTACATACCAGTCGTAAAGTGTTAAGACATATTCCCCACAGTCAACATGGCCCCATTGTAGTGGACATTGGCATCAAAATTCCTGTTGTACGGTCAATACCACATGCTCGGAGGAACTTCAGAAAAGCAAATTGGTCAACATTCACCACTGAACTGGATAAATGTGTTCGGTGGATAGCTCCCAAGCACAATTACAAGCGTTTCGTAGATGCAGTTATGATGGAGGCTAAGAAGAGTATGCCATAGTAAAGAATACATCCCTGGTTGGAATGTAGAGACTGAAGCACTCTATAACGAATATCTGCATACTGGTGATGTAGACATAGCTGATGAACTTCTTTCCAGCATGGATACTACCCGGAGAGAACGGTGGATTGAAACAGTGGAGAATATCGACCTAACTCATTCCAGTAGAAGATCTTGGGGGCACCGCAGAAAACTTGGAGGAAGGACACCTTTGGTGAAGCAACAGCCTGGAGTTACTCCGGATGAAGTAGCATCTCACATCGTCACAACTTCCCAAACTCCATCAGATAAGAAACATACCAAATACATACGGCGCCAGCTCCAAACTCTGGAATCAAGAACACCACGCACATCAAGGTATTTACAACCGCTTACTGTGCAAGACATCAATGCTGCTCTCAAAGACGTTAAACCAAGTACAGCTCCAGATTTTGATGACATTCATCCAGAATTTCACATTCATTTAGGGAAGAATGCAAGAAGTTGGTTGTTAAGGTTTTTTAGCGACCTTCTACAGAACAGACAACTCCCGGCAGAATTCAAACGAACGAAAGTGATTTCCATCTTGAAACCAGGTAAGCCTGCCAATGACCCAAGCAGTTATAGACCAGTTTCCCTTCTTTTTGAGAGGCTATTCCACAACAGAATCAGCGCAACTATTTTTTAGCGTATTACAGTTGATGAAGCTGGATTCAGGCCAAATCGCAGCTGCTGCGATCAAGTGCTTTCACTGACATTCCACATGGAAGCAGGTTTCCAGAAACAACTCAAGACCTCAGCTGTATTCATTGATCTTACAGCAGCATTTGACGCAGTCTGGAGGGAAGGATTAATTTACAAGATTCTCCGAATTGTACCCTGTAGGACCATCGTGCAGGTTATAAGCAACATGCTCAATGACAGAAGATTTCGAGTGTGTATGGGAAATAGTATGAGTAGAGAAAGGAAGCTCAAAAATGTATTACCCCAAGGATCGGTACTGTCTCCCCTACTGTTCAATTTGTTTATCTCCGATCTCCCAGAAACATCATCACAAACATTTTGTTATGCTGATATCATAACACTAGCCACTCAACATCGAGACCTTAGTGTGACAAAAGAAGTGCTACAAAGAGACATGATTTCACTTGAATCATACTTCAAGAAATGGCAACTGTGTCCTAACCCTAACAAAACAGAAGTGTCATGTTTTCACCTGAATAATCGCCAAGCTGGCATTAAACTTCACATACGTTTTTGTCACCAAGAACTTCGGCATAGCAGCTATCCCAAATATTTGGGGATTACACTTGATCGCACACTATCTTACAAACAACATCTTATGAATCTGTCCAAAAAGTTCAAAACACGTAATATTATCCTTCAGGAATTGTATGGCTCAAGTTGGGGTTCACCAGCAAAGACTTCATGATCTTCTGCTTTGGGACCGGTTTTCTCGTGTGCTGAGTACTGTGCACCAGTTTGGCTGGATAGCCCATATACAAGACTAATTGATACTCAACTGAATGCTAGCTTGCGGTTAATATCTGGTACTATCCAGTCCACATCCCTTTATTGGCTCCCAATTCTGTCAGGTATAATGCCACCTGTTTTAAAAAGATCAAATGCTCCCATCCGAGAGTTCAAGAAGATAGAAGTGAACCCTCAACCGCCTGTTTTGGACGATATTCCTGTTCTCAAGGTAACAAGGTTCGAGTCACGACATCCATCTTTGTATGATGCTGTCGCATTGCCTGATGGGAATTTTCACCCTTTAGAAGAATGGAGAAGTCGCTGGAAATTTGCCACAGACAGTTCCTTACACAACATCTTTTCTGGTGAACATCACTACCACGTAAGATTTGGACCACTCGGGTGAGAACAAATCATGGACGATGCAGGGATGCCCTTTATTAGTGGAAATATATCTCATCACCAGAGTGCGACTGTGGTGCATCTCGCAGATGATCCCCATATTGTAAGTGAATGTGCACGACGTTCCTACACAGGTAGCCCGAGTGACTTTTTGGAACCAACAGAGGAAGCCATACAGTGGATCACTCAACTGGACATTCTGCTCAACATGTTTCTTGTCAGTGTATATTTGTAAATACTATATATTTGTATATATGTATCTAACTTGTTGCCCTATGCTAATAATAATAATAATAATAATAATAATAGGTAAATAACGTTGTGATATAATATTCTTTCAAAATTGTAATTATTATCACTGACCTTACAAAGTACCACAAGTGTACGTACTGTTTTAAAACATTTAATGCAGTAGTGTTTTTGAACTGTAGTTGTGACATTGCTAATTAATTTTTTTGCTGTCACACCTTTGTTGGTTACTGCGTGAAATGATCTTTGATAAACCCTGGGAAATGCTTGTATAGTCTCGGATTGGTGCTCTTAACCAGGCCCTTGTATCAGCAGGTCATGTGATGGCTAGTCATAGCCTAAGGTTTGACTTCAAACCAGATTTGTGATGGAAACTACGAATTCTGAATGGTTTATTTGATTTTGTGAGTGGTTAGAGTCTTCTTGGCTCTTACGTAATGCATTGACTTGTTCCTACTGTACTTTCACAACTAGTGGCAAGAAATATTCATGTCGGTCCTCAGAACTACCCAGTACCAGCTCACACTCTCTGTTTCTTTGTAATTCATGTGTAACAGGACACAATAGGCGACGTTAGAGAACAATCTTGTATTATGACCACCAGTAAAAATGTTGCTTATGAATCCTTTTCACACACAAAATTAATTTTCTATTTTTGATGGAGTCTAAATTAGCTTTCTACTTTCTAAACATATTTTGTGCAGAGACCAGCAAAGCGACATGCATTTTATGTGTCTTCTTTTTTCTTGGCATGTATGTCAGAGGACAGTCCATTGTCTACGTAGCGTAGTCCATTTTACATCATAGATTTTAGATGCTTCTGAAGGATTCAGTCGACCGGATCTTATCTGCTACTTCCCACTTTGTTTTATATCTCACCGCAGTCGCTATTGTTTCCTCACTCTCATTTCAACAGTCTACAAATATCATGCCACAAATTAAATGACTTCCTTTAAAATGTCTGAAATATTTGCCATGCCAGTTGGGTATAGAATTACATAAGAAAAGATTTTAAGATTCATAAAATTTCCTAATTGCTGACTTGTGGAAATACACGTATTTCTGAGATTACCAATTAGTGTTGAGATTACCTTCCATTTGTGGAGACACACATCGTCCTGAGCTAAATAGTGATGATGCTTACTTCCGTTTGTGTAGAGACACATGGTCCTGAACTAACCACCTATTTATGTGGCTTCCTTCCAGCTTTAGAGCGTTGAGTGTCACATGGCCCTGGGCTGACCACTTTGTGCCACTCCTCCATGGTCTTCATATTTATAGACGTGATCGGAGTGAAAATAACAAACTGATTAATATGATCGTCTGCTGTCTATGACGTATGTAAGCAGAAATATGAATTGCAAAATTCTATTCAGGCTAGAATACACTGACGGACTCCCCTCTTGTAGGTACTCATAGAATTTCACCGGATATTCAAACTGTCCTTCCCATTTAACACAGATATACCCATTTTTTTTTAGTTATAAGTTTTTCTTCACAATGCATTTATGGGAGTCACTTAAACACGAAATCCAGAAGCGTTCAGCCATTCAAACACTATTTTGTGAAAATAAGTTTTTATAGATATCGGACATAGGCTTTAGGGCAGAAAATTTGAACATACAATAAACTAATTTGAATGTTAGGATGTGTAAAATATCCTTTGCATTCCATTTTTTAACAGAATATTCATCAGTCTGCATCTGGTTGCAGGATCCGGTGTTGTGGTTCATTGACTCCAGTTAGTTCGGTCTCGGGCCATGTCTGCATGTAGTCTTCCAACTTTCAGGCCGTTGTGCTTTTTATCAGTCTATGCTGTCTGGTTCGTCGCTAGCGCCTCTTTTCACCGACTTTCTGTGTAATACTCTGACTTTCCCAATGTATCGTCCTCTACGCGCAACACCTGCCCAAACCAGCGCACACGCCTTTCCCCAATTTTCTTCTGGATCGCTGCAATGCCAAAACGTTTTCTAATAATATCATTTGAAATGTGATCTAGTCTAGTTATGCCAGCCTTCCACCTAAGCAATTTCGTATCCATGATGCTTATTTGGCGTTCTACCTCTAGAGCTGGGCAGCATTCGTTGCCGTAGAAAACGACAGGATGGATATCGATCGGACAGAAATCAGTTCGGTAGAACTTAGTTTAGAAATGGCCCTTCGTCCAAAGTTCGGAAGGGCGCCTGTTGTCATTATCCACTTCAGTCAGGCTTTGTATATCCTTAAGTTGAATTCATCAGTAAGTCGGCCATAATCATAGATTGTGGAGCCAATATATTTCAATATCTGTACCCGTGCTATATCTTCAACGTCAACATGCATGGTTCCAACTTCTCGACGATGTAATGCAATGTATTCTGTCTTGTTCTTGTTGAGGCGCGGGGCTTATTGCGCTAGTCGATTGTTCCAGTCTTCTGTTTGACGCTGCAGGTCTAGCTTATTCTCTTCAGCCAAATGATATCATTGCTTAGAGAAATGTCCATGGTATTGGACTGCGCAGGTTTGTGGTAATTGTGTCCATCACATGAATGAGCTGCAGTGGTGATAAGCCGGAGCCTTGATGGACTCCTGCAGTTATGCGGAAGTCATGAGACGCTCCTGCGGCAGCGTGAACACAAGTCTTTTTTTTTGTAGAGCAATTATACCCTCTCAGCAAGGTGCTCTGGAATGCCATGTACTTGTAAGGCTGACTGATTAGGACATGAAGTACCCGATGGAAGGGCTTCTAAGGGTCCAGAAATTTGTCATGAATCCTCTTATTCTTTTCACAGTTTTTCTCAAGTAACAGTCCGGCAGCATGGGTTTCTCCTATTGCGCCACAATTTTACACAAATCCAGCTTGGCTTGTTGTATGTTTGTCTAAATCGCTAATCCTTTTGTCGAAGATTTGTTCTAAGTCTCTCGATGCGAGGCGCAGAAGTATGTTCGGGCCGTGATTAGAAAAATCGCCAGGGCTTCCCTTATTTCTGAATTGATACTCCGTCGCCAGTCTGTTTGTTTTTGACCTTCTTTGATGATATGGTTGAAAAACTTGCTTTAGCCACACTGCTGCATCCCCCCATTGAGAGGAACAAAACTCTGCTGGAAGATAATCGGGACAGATGGCTTTCCCTGATTTCATTTCCTTCAGCATAGCCTGGACTTTAGTGACTTCATTTTCCTACGTTGGACCTTCAACAGCGGAGGTGATAGGATTGGTAGATACGGAAATTCCATGATTGAGATGTTGTCAAAATAGTTCCGCCAGTGTACTCGCGCTTCCCGCCTGTCCAGTAGCAAATCGTCTGTTTCCTCATTGATGCCGTAAAAACGTTGATCTTCTGACGATTTGCGATGGCTCGATTGGACTAGCCGTTAAAAATTCCGCTCGAATTCGCGCATGTCATGTTTTACATATAGACCTGCCTACCGGTTTGATATTGTTACGGCAAATACCTACTTCATTTTACGAGTGGCTGCCTTGTAGGCATTCCAACGAGCAAGAAACGTGTGGTACAGCTGCTTCTTCAACCGTACTGCATATTTAACATCTTCATTCCTTAGCCATGTGTCATGTTTAATCCTTCGTTGTCGTCGCCCTGACTTAATTGTTCCAGGAATAGAGCGAAAGGCGTCTTTCAGTTTAGTCCGGCTCACTTCAGCTATGGTGATTTGTGACTCTGTAACTTTTGCAACGACGTTAGTGTCCCTCTTCAGGGGCAACCACTTGATCCCTAAACCTACCATCCTATATATAGGTTGGCTATATTTGATTGCACATCAAAGATACATATTTCGGAAAAGCGACACAGTGACATAATAAAATGCTATAGTGGTATGATAACAATGTACAAATACAATATGTATATTTGTGTGACAAAATAACATTCATGAAAGATTAGCCATGTTTCAACAGATCTTGCTGAATGTCGGCAAATGTTCTCAACTTTATTAATATCTACAACACAGACATTCTCTCAAACAACCTCAAGAACAAGGTCCTTTACAAAAATTATTACTTGCCTGCGACAAAGAGCAGAGTGCTTCAACAAGATCAAAACTCCAAAGCATATGCCGTTCCTTATGTAGGAGATCAGACTACAGATTTCGATAGAATAATATGTGCTGGATTAAAGAGCTTGTACGAGTATTTACCCTTTTAGGCTGGACCACTTCTCATGCTTTCTTCAAATGAGGTTGTCTATTAACTCGTACATTTCTAAACCGTGACAAGTTTCTTGCGCGTGATATCGTGATTAAGAAAAGACGCAACATATTCTCGTAACAAGTGAGAGCTTCTGAAATTTAACCTCAGATGATGTTTACTCTCAGGAATGTAATGTTTATGAGTAACGAGCTCTCTGCACTGGATATCAGTGATTGGAATGTCCAGTAGCAAATCCCCTGTGTGAGAGTTGTAGTGGAGTTGGCTGTTGAACTATTGCTCACATGGTTTTAATTTGTCACTGTAGATCGAGACCCGAGGAGAGCTATAGAGATCATCAACCTCCGGACGGTGGATCACCTAGTTTTAGGTGTACTGTGTGTAGTGACGTCCTGGCTGGGAAGTTGGACCTCTTGCAACATCTGAAGAGACACAAGGAAGATAGACCCTTCAAGTGCGATCACTGCCGAAGCAGCTTGTCGGAACACGTCAGGATCCACCCGCTCCAAGTGTGCGTATTTTCTGATAAATGCTTTACAAAGAGGAAAATGCTGACAGGGGACACGCGATTGCATACAGGTGGGATTATAAACGAATGCTCAGTATCTCGTAAAAATTTCAGGAAAAGGCCGGATGTTATGTGGTCTCAGACGGGCGAGAAGCGATACAGCTGCAACATCTGTGGAAAATCCTTCAACCGGAACAAACTAGCAGGTCACATGGGTTTTCACACAGGCAAGAAGCCTCACCACAAGCAGACTCACACAGGCGAGAAGCCATACCAGTGTAATGTCTGTAGCAAATCATTCATACAGAAAGGCAATCTAATCGGTCATATGCGGACCCATACAGGCGAGAAGCCATACAGCTGCAATGTCTGTAGTAAATCATTCATACAGAAAGGCAATCTAATCGGTCATATGCGGACCCATACAGGCGAGAAGCCATATATCTGCGATGTCTGTAGCAAATCATTCATATTTAAAGGCGATCTAACCTGTCATATGCGGAGACATACAGGCGATAAGCCATATAGCTGCGATGTCTGTAGGAAATCATTCATACGGAAAGTCAATCTAACCGGTCATATGCGGACCCATACAGGTGAGAAGCCGTACAGCTGCAATGTCTGTAGCAATTCATTCATACTGAAAAGCATTCTAACCGATCATATGCGGACCCATACCGGCGAGAAGCCGTACAGCTGCAATGTCTGTGGCAAATCATTCATAAATAAACGCATACTAACCGATCATATGCGGACCCATACAGGCGAGAAGCCATATAGCTGCGATGTCTGTGGCAAATCATTCATACTGAAAGGCAATCTAACCGGTCATATGCGGACCCATACCGGCGAGAAGCCATACGGCTGCAATGTCTGTGGCAAATCATTCATAAATAAAGGCATTCTAACAGATCATATGCGGACCCATACCGGCGAGAAGCCGTACGGCTGCAATGTCTGTGGCAAATCATTCATAAATAAAGGCATTCTAACAGATCATATGCGGACCCATACAGGCGAGAAGCCGTACAAGTGCAATGTCTGTAGCAAATCATTCATAGTGAAAAGCAATCTAACCGTTCATATGCGAACCCATACAGGCGAGAAGCCATACAGCTGCAATGTCTGTGGCAAATCATTCATAAGGAAATGCAGTCTGACCGTTCATATGCGGACACACCCACACGGGAAGCCGAACTGTTGCAAAGTCTGTGGGAAATCATTCAACCGGAAAGACACACTATCTCATCATATGTGGACCCATACAGACGATAACCCATTCGGCAGTAAATCCGTCCATGCTATTCACGTGCGGACACACACAGATGAGAAGGAATAATGCTGCAATGTCTGTGGCAAGTAATTCAGCAGTAAATCAGTCCAAGCAAGTCACAGATGAGAAGCCATAATGCTGCAACGTCTGTGGGAATTTCTTCAGCCAGAAAGGCCATCTATTCAGGTCACATGCGTACCCTCACAGGCGATATACCGCACTGCTGCAATGTGTTCGGCAAATCATTCATCCAGAAACGCGAGTTAGGAGATCACATGCGGACACACTTAGGCGAGAAGCCGTATTGTTGCAATATCTGTGGCATATTCTTCAGCATCAAAGTCAGCCTAGTAGTTCATATGCTAACTGGCACAGGCAAGAAGCCAATTTCATGCAATGTTTGAATCAGGGTATTCAGCAGGAGATCCCACCTAGCACGTCGTATGCTGACTCACACGGGTGTAAGGCGTACTGCCGCAATATCTGTTGCAAAACCCTCATCCAGAAAAGCGACCTACCAGTTCACATGCGGACTCACACAGGCCATAAAGTCAGAAGCCAGAAGGTCCCTTTAACATTTCAGATCAGAAGACACACGAGTGCTCTGTTGTGCGATAAAATGTTAAGAGAATCATGTAAGTTAACCACGCACATGTAAACCACACTGGAGAGATGCCGCACGCCACCGTGTTTCTTGGCAAATCGTTCGCACGCAGCACCACGCTGTCGGTTCACACGGGCGATACGGCGCACGAGCGTTACGTCACGTCGTGGTTAAGCCGCACGTGATTTAATAATGTTATTTTGCTTAACGTCCCACTAACTACTACACAAGTGTCCGGAGTTCCACGAGACCTCCAATTCCGGAGATGTAGCAAGGCACATGGGATCGCACACAGCAGAGAAGTAGGAAGCTCTTCAGCTAGAACGGCACCTTTTCTGCAGACCTCATAACATACATCGGGGAGCGGTCCATCCTTTTGTGCAATTTTCTCTGAAAGAAAATCTTCAGGTAACATAATGCTAGGTCCGTGTACGAAAAGAGCAAAGGTCATTTCATGAATTATCTCCTCATCAACCACAGATATATCCAACCGCTTGTTCTCAACCAAGGTCGACCCTTTTTATGTTTTCGGACCAAAGTAGGAGTGTGCTCATCAACAATCGTTTGGGAGCCGTCCAGAGGCGAGGATAAGAATTCGGATGAACACAGAAGAATCCTATGACAAAGAAAACTGGTAAAAGACTAGAAGCGCAGGAAAGAAGTATTCAGACTTTTGAATAAACAATTCAAGGGAATTAGCAAGTGCCGAATCAAGTCATAATACGACGCAATTGAAGAAATTGTTGCTGAAACCTGAGCACATCTGTGCTCCCGCTTCCTACATGTCGTGTTTTCTTTTAATTATGAGTAGGCCAGTAGCTCAAAACTGTACATGCTCCCTCGGCACTTGTACGATAATATTGTGTCTGTTAGCCGGTTCTGAATGCAAATTGAAAGTTCTACTTCAGTGCCCATAGCTATTCATGAATGTCACGTATTTCTCGAGGGGCATCTTTAAGTAGGGACTCGTATGTCGACAGCTGCAGTATACTTTTCTTCATTTTAGTTTACCTGGGGGCAGTTAATTGGCCTCTCTTTTCTCTAACGGGGCCACAAGGAAGTTACTAAATATCTCTTATATCTCAACGTTGCAAGTGTTGAAGAGACATAGTGTGTAATGAACCCTTTTCGTCATGTCAAACTGGTGTTTGCCTGTTCCAGGTCTTCAGCATGAATTGTTAACTCTTGTGTCTCAGGGGGTGTTAATGGCTCTTCGTCACTTCCAGACATGACTATTGGGGTATCAAGGAAGGCCTACATAAATTAAAAGCCTACATTAGCTAACTATTTTATTCAATAAAAGACAATCAAAAATGATGGTGGGTGTGTTTACAAATATGGCCATAAACAGTGTTTTGCGGTCAGTGATATTAATATAACGCTGCGGCTGGACGATTTCGAGTTGAAATTAATATCCGCCACAAAAAGGTCTGAAGGGCTATTCACAGAAAACCAGTTTATGGTTAACTAGAAAACAACATGACGTTCAATCTGTTCAGCTCCATAAACAACTGTGCGTTATGCATCCGATTTCTCGATCGTTTAAATATCAGGAAGTGTTTTCGATACCTTTTTAATTTAGGCCATCCACTGACTGTCCATCAGCATAGGACGAGATACCTGGACCCTCGATGGAATCTGAGAAACGTCGAAATGTACATCACTGAGCTATCATGGTCACCCACTATATTAATGTTTAAGGTTGAGGACCAAAGTGACCTCTCGTTGAAGTTAATTGAATGTGCGTGATGACCACAGTGACCCTCCAAAACAAGTGGACTTCAAGTGCCAGTGAATAATAGCGTAAAATTATGCAACATAAAATAGTGTTATTTGTATTGACTGAATGATGTTTCATGAATCGAAACAACGGGTTGAAGTCAGTGATTGGAATAAATTCATGAAAACCTGTGAAAAGAAATCCGGTTAACATTTAGTTATAACTTTCAGTCAAACCCCAAAATAAACTCGACTCATGTGTAACCCTTACATATTTTAGGTCACGGAGTTCAACTGCATCCACTTATAGTCCTGCTGAAGTATAAACACACAAAGTATTACAACTCCTTTATGAACAACATGATTATGGTTTCGATGAGTAACTAAATACACTCCGTAATATAAGACTGAACAAACCAGAAGAATCTCCGGACTAAAATGTGTTTTTTACATTGCATTCAATTCGTGACATTGTAGAGCGCTCGCGCGGGAAACGATGTAACATAGACTTTTGTTCCATTATTTTTCAAGTGCATTTCTCTTCACAATTTCCGGAATACTATAGCCATCTGTTGAGATATGCTCAAACTACCTGCAAATACATATCCAGCACACATCATAGATGTTTGTTCCGTGAATATCTCAAAGTCCACAAAAATGTAACATAGACGTTTGTTCGCGCATATGACTCAGTTCCTTTTCATACATACATCTTCATTACAGCTTTTATGCCTTTCATTGTTCAGTCTGCGACCCTCTGTGAATTTACAGAACGCCACCACAATCCTCTGTTTGCAACTAGTTCTGTGGCCTCGTCTTAGTTCAATACATCTTACCTTTAAATCGTTAGAATCTGAGTGCCTTTTCGAAGATGATGTCATTTTAAGAAGGCTGATTGGAGGAAATGTACTATTTCACTGCACAAGAACATTCTGAATATGGAGCATTTTCCTTAATCATGTGATGATTATGTAAATATCGTGCAATTTTTCTCGTGTCTCAAGCACAAGTAATTTGGTTCAAAATTCAGCATACCTTGGTCTCGTCTTCCACGCACAGAGATCTGTGTGTTTGGTCCGCGAGAGCTATATTATTTCGCTCATGTCGACTGGAAAGCCAGGTAAGAACCCCCTACACGCCACCTGGGACGCAGCACGTAGGAGTAACACCTCTCCCCATGCTACGACAGCGTAGTAGGTTCGTGGATAATCTGCTGTTACTTGATGTCGTGTGTCTCCACTCTCATACCGCTCTTACAACTGCCAATGGCTGCCATACAGAAAAGCCGCATAAGATGACTAGACTCTAATTCTTCTGACCGTAACATTTTGAAGTCTGTTGGTGAGGTTTACCATTTTCCACGAGCTGATGGGCAATCTGTTTAGCTGTAACATTTGCATGACCCTCTGTAACTGGTTGGTTACAACTCAGACGTTTAAGAAACCTCCAGCCTTTCTGGCTATCCTTCCTTAGATCAGTGTCCCCCATCGCTCCTGTTATTAGATATCGCTTTTAAGAAATCTTCCCCAGCTTGGACGGTATCGGATCTCAAATGATCGTTGTCAAAGAGATCACGATATTTTCTCAATATTTTTATAGTTTTTCTATATAGTGTTCACCGTCAGCGAATTGAGATACGAGAAAAATTTCACGATATTTACTTAATCATCACATTAAGGAAAATGCTCCATATTCAGAATGTTCTCGTGCAGTGAAATAATACATTTCCCCCAATCAGCCTTCTTAAAACGACATCATCTTCGAAAAGGCACTCAGATTCTAACGATTTAAAGGTAAGATGTACTGAACTAAGACGAGGCCACAGAACTAGTTGCAAACAGAGGATGTGGTGGCGTTTTGTAAATTCACAGAGAGTCGCAGACTCAACGAAGAAAGGCATAAAAGTCTGTAATGAAGATGTATGTATGAAAAGGATCTGTCTGCGGTCAGATTGCAGCATATATCTGGCATATAAATGGACGATGGGGGATTGTTTGCCCCACTGATTTCGCTGAAAACCGAGATATGTGTTTGCTTACGCAGATACTGTAATTTAATATCTGGATAATATCCATCCTCCATCTCGCACTGTTGAATGATACTGGAAGTTTATTATCTTGCTGTAGAAATAGATTGCACAAGATGATCTGGATGTTGGATAGCACTGAGGGTGTTCAACCACTAAACGCATGACCTTGATTTTTGGACGGCGAAGATTCTAGTCTCGGCGACTTTCCTGAATGCATATTATTAGAGTGTCCAGTAAACTGCAAGGCTATATATTTTGTGTTGTCTTTCAGATTCTCAAAATTAAGTTAATAATAGAAATAAAATAATCAAAGTGCAAAATATTATTATGAAAACTTGCGTAACATAAACCAGTAAACCTGTACATACAGAGGACGAAGTTGAGCAGAAAATAGGAGCTGATAAGAGTTAAATATAGTCTGTGTATTCCAGTAAATTCTACAGTCCGACTCGTTGGCTGAATGGTCATCGTACTGGCCTTCGGTTCAGAGGGCCCGGGTTCGATTCCCGGCCGGGTCGGGGATTTTAACCTTCATTGGTTAATTCCAATGGCCCGGGGGCTTGGTGTTTGTGCTGTCCCCAATATCCCTGCATCTCACACACCACACATAAAACAATAACACGCAGTTCCCTACACGTGGCAGATGCCGCCCACCCTCATCGGAGGGTCTGCCTTACAAGGGCTGCACTCGGCTAGAAATAGCCACACGAAATTATTTTTATAGTAACTTCTACAACGTAGTCCGGTGTATTTTGCTATGTGTAGGTCTGATTTGACCTTGTAATATTTTAGTGGAAGTTTATCACAGTTTCAGCTATTAATTTTGGTGCTGAAAAGACACAAGTAGAAATTTACGATGCTTGTGTATGGTATAAGTGTCACTGTGTTATAACCGACATTTATTCATATTTTTCTTAAGGATGGGACTTTTGATTGAGTGCATTTCTCATAAAATTTGTTCAGACGTAATGAGGAACATGTTCACATCATAGCAGTGAAATTCAGAGGAATTTTAAGTTTGCTTATTTGTGAGATTTGATGTCCACAGACGTAGAATCAGTTGTGTATGCAAATTGGAACGTTCTGGTCAACTTCTAATTTGTAAATGTCAGTAATTACAATATTTTTTAAAAAATTTATTTATTTATTTGGCGTATGGCTACATCACTAAAACAAATATTGTCTCATACTAATAACAATAATTGATTTTGTACCGGGCGGTACACCTCTACACCGTTTATTTAAAAGTTGCGCCAGTTGAAACTCCTCTTCTGGAGGAAGGTTGAACTTTATCTATTCTATTAATTCTCTACTTTCTCAGAAGATGTCACCACGTGGAAAATTTTGAGTTTTTGAACTGTGTCACTTTTGATGTGTTTTTGTTTCGCTTGAAGTAAGAAGTGTGAACTTTCTCTTCTAGAGGACACTACTGAAGATCAACAATAGTGCGACCTAGTGCGGAGTTAAAGAACTATTTTGTTGGAGAAATTTTTATTTCAAAAGTTTGTTTCTTGTTAAATTTCTTTCTGTTATTGTTTAAGTTGGCTGTATACCCCTCTTTTTCCCCTTAGTTTGGATCTAGCCAATCCCGAATTTCTTTAATTAATTTTCCACCAATAATGTGTTTCTTCTTCCTCTTTGTAGGGGTTTCTTTTCCCGAACCAATAAAGATTTTGTGGGAGGGTGTTTTATTTCCCCTAACGCCTAGAATCTTCCGCGAGAGGATATAAACTGCTGATTTTGGGGTCTCCGGGCCACTTCTGTTCCATCTTTCAGTGTATTAAGTACATAGCAGGAGGCGGGAAGCGCCTCTTTCTTCTTCAGCCGTTCAACACCAGGTAATGGCCTATTAATAACTTCTTTTCTTGCTAGGTCGGTAGTTTAACACTCGCGGCGGGTTCGAAGCATTTCCATCATGTAACCTTTTCCTAAAATGTAATTACTCTTTTCATCTTTTTCTTGTAAAGCTACATATTGGGATAGAGAGTGCTAACCCTCTCGAGCTCCCACTCACATTTGTTTTGAGGTGAACTTATTTTCTCAAACTATTCTTCGTTTATGTAATGTAAAGTGTTCTTCTCTAAGTCACCTCTGTAGTATGGGATTAGCCCTTGCGTTAGCGGCCCAGAGCCAGATTAGGTTTTAAAAACAAAGTGTATTAGGAGTGCAAGATCGCCTCCTCTCAAATTGTTATTTTAGAGGTCATGTAATCAACCTTCTTTTCATGTAATAGACCTCCGTAGGTTGGGTATTTTACCCCTGTGAATACGTCCTTAGAGGACAGCTTGAAGGTAGAGTTTGGTGTGGCCTTGTGATAGGCTTACAATTTTGAGAGCGGATCGCTCTTTGAAATTTGTTTCTGTATGCCTCGTGCAGGCTTTATGTGTAATGTTTGGAGCCAGTGCTCCTGGGCATGAATGGGGTTTTCTGCCCCTTGGCTAATTTTTTTTGGAGTAAGGCGGGGCTGATTGCCCAAGAGTTATGAAGTAAGGGCACTGAGCCCGAATCCAGTAATATTGTATCTACTTTTTTGCTACTCTGTACCTGTTATGATTGTTATCTCTTGTTTTTGAAACGAAAATATAACCTAGTTAAATTTTAAATTAATTTTACATTGCACGTTAATTTCGTAGCTTGAAACCCATTCACACCCGCACCTTCTTTCACCTCTACCTACCACGGATATCTCCGTAACAAGTGGTAGCAGAGCGTGGTTGAATGGGTCTCAATTTAGACCCTTTTGACGGCTAAACATTGCTTTGATTCGAACTCTAACAATTTTCTCAGTTGCTGGAATTTTTGAGTTTTTCAAAATTGTTCTGTCATCATGCCCGGCCCTCGCGATGTTCTCCTCCTTAACTACTTGCGTAAAGAGGAGTTGATATATGAGTTAACTATCAGAAACGTTCAATCTGGAGGCACGGTTGCAATAGATACTAACAAGCTTAGAGAGTCCCTTGATTTGCCCATTTCCATCCCCAATTTGGGAGAGAAAGAAATTGATGACTCTCTTTCCACGATTGTCGAGAATATTACTGGGCTAGCATCGGTAGTCAGCTTTTTTGATGAAAACGATCCATCTCCTAATCAAATTAAGCGTGTGCAAGGCAGGCTGTATCACTTTGCAAATAGAGTTAATGATCTATTGTCTCTAAAGGTGAATGACGTTCAGAGGAAGCAAGCTAATACGCTCCTTGAAACTATTTCTGAATTGTCTAATAAGGTCACTCAATTGCTAACCGGCGAAGTTCCTCCCAAATCTGATCAGCCCACCATAGTGAATGTAAGTAGTGAGGAAGAACCTGCTAAGGGAGAAGGCAATAGGATAACCGTTGCTGCTCAAACTATCTCTGCCCCATCGAACAACGAATCTGAACGCCGTGCGTCATTGGGTAACATCCGCTCTGAATTAACTTCTTTGCCATTGAAACCTTTAACGACTATGTCACCTGGGTTCAGTAGCTTGCCTCATCCATTGGCAATGTTGCTTAGAGGTATCTCTAAGTTTTCCGTCAACACCACCAGTGATGTAATTTCATTTTTAAGATTTCTAGTGGAATTTCAGGATCATGCTCTTGTTTTTTCTCTTTCGCCATGTCAAATTTTGCAAATTATCTATCCGTATGCTATTGGTATTCTCTCTGATAAAATCGTAAGAGCCATTGCCGAGCAATCATCTATTGAGGATTTCCATGCCCATTTGCTAGCTAACTTCATCCCGGCTAGGGCCAGGTCCTCCCTGATTCAGAAGTACTATTACCGTGTACAGCGCTTGGATGAAAACTTGGCTGATTTCATTCAAGATATCAAATTCTACACTAGGGTGTTTGCTCTGCACTTTCCTGAAGATCAGATTGTGCAGGCTATTGTAGAAGGTATTTCGCCATCCTACAGGTCATATTTGTGTTTCGCGGCGTGTCCGCAAACCTTCTCTGAACTTGAAGCATTGGCCGTCTCAGCGGAAGGAGTTAGATACGCCGATTCTTTGCGTGTGGCGAAAGAACCCCCGCCTTCCTTTAGTAACACTCGGCCTCCACCTCGCCGACCAGTCAATCCCCGTAAATGTTATGCTTGTGGGTCGCCTGACCATCTGCGGAATAAGTGTCCTCTGATCAAGTCAAGTGGGACAAGGAATGGAGCAGGGTCATCACAAGGCTGTTTTAAGTGTGGGGCCTTCTCACATATCGCCAAGAATTGCCCAAACTCAAATAGCACCCCCTCCTGCTCAACTTCTGGTGCAAATTCCAGCTATGCCAATAATAAAAAGTGACTAGTGGCGTCGGCTGAGCCGACTAATCCATATTCCCGAGACTCAGCCCCTAGTAAACAGGTTGTAAATGCAGGGAACGACCAGCCTTCAAATTCATCTTTTGAATGCCCTAAAGAGTGTCTTAGGATTGCGGCGGATACCCCCGCACCTGTTCCTTTTCTTAAGATTGAGTTAAATAACGAGCCTATAACAGCTCTCTTAGATTCAGGCAGTGTTTGTTCCATTATTTCGGCTGATTGGTATTCTAAATTGAAATCGGTTTGTAAACTCCCTGACTATGACTCATCTCCTGTTAAATATGTTTCGGCTAATTCATCTCCATTAGAAATTCTAGGTTCCATACATGTCAAAATTCGGGTTTTTAAGTTTACATGGAAGATCAAATTGTTTGTGGCCAAGCGTTTGTCTTGCCCCATCATATTGGGAGCGGACTTCATTTCTCACACTGGTCTTGTGCTCGATCTCCAGAGTAGGTCGTGCATATTCAAATTTGCGTCCAATTGTAGAATTCCCTTGTTAAAGTGTAATTCTGTATCATGTTCATCTATTTCGCCTACCCAGGATGAGATGTTGTTAGACCTTAGACATCTACCTGAGGAGCAGGCTGATAGTATTCGGAAACTGTGTCAGTCGTTTCCCGAGGTGTTCTCTGATACTCTTGGTGTTACTGACCTTATTGAATACAAACTTGAGGTCACGGATTCGATTCCTGTCCGTTTTCCACCGTATAGGCTATCTCCACCTAAAATGAAGGCTCTGAAAGAAATCATCGATCAGATGTTGAAGGATGGTATTATTAGGCCCTCTAAGTCAGCGTATTCTTCGCCTATTTTTCTAGTCCCGAAACCCCAAGGAGGCTTCAGGCCTGTCATTGATTACAGGGCTCTCAATCGGAAGGTGGTGTTGCAATCTGTGCCCCTTCCCGACCTTCATTCTTGCTTTTCATGGTTTCGTAAGGCCAAGTTCTTCACCATCTTGGACTTGAATCAGGCCTATAATCAAATTCCCCTTGCCGAAGAGTCTAAACATCTTACAGCGTTTGCCACGGACTGGAATTTATATGAATACAACCGCGTGCCTTTCGGGCTCCCCACGGGGGCAGCGGTGCTCACTAGGCTACTAGATAGGGTCTTTTCCGACATCAAATTTGAGTACTTATATCACTACTTGGATGATGTCGTCGTATTTTCCGAAACC
This sequence comes from Anabrus simplex, assembly GCF_040414725.1. Classification (NCBI taxonomy): domain Eukaryota; kingdom Metazoa; phylum Arthropoda; class Insecta; order Orthoptera; family Tettigoniidae; genus Anabrus; species Anabrus simplex. The sequence goes on from NC_090279.1 coordinate 43,134,350, forward strand.
TTTGAAGAACATCTAGATCATTTGCGAGAAGTTCTCAATCGCCTTCGTAAGGCTGGGTTAACTGTTAAGTTGTCCAAGGTTGCCTTTGCTAAGCCCTCTATGTCATTCCTAGGGCATATTGTGTCACCTGATGGTGTAGCAGTCGATCATTCTAGAACACAGGCCATCCGTGATTTTAAACCTCCCAAGGACATTAAAGGTATCGCCAGGTTCATTGGCATGGTGAATTTCTTCAGGAAGTTCATTCCTAATTTTGCTAATAGAGCGGCGCCCTTAAACCTTCTCCGTAGGAAAGGCATCAAATTCGAGTGGGGACCGTCTCAACAAGCCGCTTTTGAAGACCTTAAATTAGCTCTCTGTAATGCCCCTGTACTTGCTATGCCTGATTTCTCGAAGAAATTCATCGTCCAAACCGACGCGTCGTCGTCGGCGGTAGCTGCAGTCCTTCTACAAGAGACTGAACTAGGGAGGCGCCCCATCGCCTATGCATCTAGGACTCTCTCGGCTCAAGAAGCAAAGTACTCCATATATGAGCTTGAAGGTTTGGCAGTTTTATTTGCCTTAGAAAAGTTCCGTCTCTATCTGGAACACGTCAAATTCGATCTGGAGACAGATAATCAAGCCTTAAGCTGGGTCTTAGGTAGGCCGCGTCGTACAGGTCGTATAGCCGTTGGGCCATCCATATTTCTGCCTTCCAATTCGATGTACGGCATATCAGAGGTACCGAAAATGTTGTTGCTGATGGACTCAGCCGTATGTTTCATAACGACGTAGAGACCCACGAACCGGTCGACAGTTCATCACCTTCCGAGTCCATACTATCTGGTGTTAATGCCATCTTAACAGATGCTCCCATGCTTTTTAGGGATATTGAGAAATACCAACGTGAAGATCCGACGCTGGCTCCGATAATGGAAACCCTTTCTTCTGGGGAACATGTTGTCCCTTATGTTCTGAGGAATGGTGTTCTATGTTGCCCTTCGAGGCATGATAAGTTGATGAAAGTTGTTGTTCCAGCGGTTCTTGTACCTATGATCTTCAAATACTATCATGAGACCCCATTGGGGGGGCATCTTGGAATCTTTAAAACTCGTGAAAAGATTCGTGAAATGTTCATATGGAAAGGTATGGACGGTGAAATTCGGGAACTTGTAAAAGCTTGTAAATCTTGTTTGATCAGTAAACCCACCATGTCCACTAAAGTAGGCCTTTTGTCTTCTCATCAAGCGTCGCGCCCCATGGAACGCCTGTATATCGATTATGTGGGACCCTTCCCCCAGTCAAAGGGTAATGCCAACAAGTTCATCTTTGTGTGTGTAGATGGTTTTACAAGATTTTCCTGGTTATTTCCGACTAAGCTGGCTACCGCTCAGTCCACCATTACTTGCCTAAATTCTATTTTTGCTTCTTTTGGTCCGTGTCAATATATTGTATCTGATAATGCTAAAGCTTTTACATCAAATCTGTTTCGTAAATTCTGTTTTGACTTGTCCATCTCTCATGTAACTACATCTGCTTATTACCCTCAACCATCTCTGGCTGAACGGGTTAACCGCAATCTCAGGTCCGCACTTATTGCCTATCATCATGAAGATCATTCTAGGTGGGACACGTCCCTGCATTGGTTAGCTTTTGCTTTGAATTCGGCGGTTCATGAATCTCACAAATTTACTCCAGCTTCTTTGATGTTTAAGTTCGTTCCCAACACGCCGCTCTCTAACCTCTGGTCTCTGAATGACATTCTGCCCGAGACAATAGATCCGGACAACATTAAAGATCTTTGGAAGAAGGCTAAAGCTAATCTTAAAGTGTCTCATGAAAAGGTTAGGGAAAGGTATGATCGTGGACGGAGACCCACCACTTTGAAGGTAGGTGACCAGGTTATGGTCAAAAATTTTGTTCCCGCGGGCAAGCTTGCCCCCAGATTTCATGGGCCTTGTATCATTCTCGATTTTCTTACGCCGGTTACCTTATTGCTAAGTAATCCAGCCACCGAGAGGATATTTAGAGTTCACCTGTCCCAGGTGAAACCGGTGTAATTTCTGTGTTAACTTGCTTCATATTATTTTGAAAGGATATGAAGGTTATATTTTTTGAGTTTCACTTTTAAGGCATTCTGCCCCTTCTGTGATATTTTGGTTTTAGATGTAAGCCTTGTGTAAAACCTGCCCCGACCCGTTAAACTGCCATCCTGTTCTTGCCACGGCCATTACCACGCTCCCGTCTCCTGCTCCACCTTACACTGTGGCTTCATAATAGTAAATGCCATGGATATCTACACGCCGCTGGCCCCTCAACCTCTCCACAAGCCTGTACCCTCAAAGAAGATAATAGTCCAACACAATTCTGCCGCCTAGCTTTAATGTTTCAGCGCCCCCGCAGCCGCGCAGCGCCGTGCAGCGACTGGGGAGGGGGATGGGCCCCCTCCTCTCCAGCGAGGACGACATGTGCACGGCGAGCCGGAGCTCTCCCCCCGGCCAAGGCTGATGTGCGGCGCACGTCCTGCTACATGCCCGCAGCCTGTATCTGTTCACCGCGGGCGCGGCGTACTTCAACACCTCTGCTCCCCTCATAGTGCGGGCGAGCGGTATCTCAGGGTACTTGAGGGGTCCGAGCGGCCTCCGTTGGACGCAAGCTGCAACGGCCGGTCTGGCCATCCGACTCAATCTACATCAACTACATGGACAGTCACCATAAGCAATAATTACACTTGGGAATTCAACAACAATATTTGGTGGACATTGCAAAATTTTTCTTCACCTTTAAGTATTAAAAGTTTATCTTCAGAAATTCAAATTCTACAAACATAAAGACTTTCACTCACCTGCAACAACAACATTTTGAAACTGAATTAAGAAATCTTGTAAATGCTTCTGCTATCTATCTTCGTATCAACATCATTACTTGGACTTTGTTTCAAACTGATTTCATGCGTCACCCCTGGAGGAACTTTTGGGGGGGGAGGTCTGTACCGGGCGGTACACCTCTACACCGTTTATTTAAAAGTTGCGCCAGTTGAAACTCCTCTTCTGGAGGAAGGTTGAACTTTATCTATTCTATTAATTCTCTACTTTCTCAGAAGATGTCACCACGTGGAAAATTTTGAGTTTTTGAACTGTGTCACTTTTGATGTGTTTTTGTTTCGCTTGAAGTAAGAAGTGTGAACTTTCTCTTCTAGAGGACACTACTGAAGATCAACAATAGTGCGACCTAGTGCGGAGTTAAAGAACTATTTTGTTGGAGAAATTTTTATTTCAAAAGTTTGTTTCTTGTTAAATTTCTTTCTGTTATTGTTTAAGTTGGCTGTATACCCCTCTTTTTCCCCTTAGTTTGGATCTAGCCAATCCCGAATTTCTTTAATTAATTTTCCACCAATAATGTGTTTCTTCTTCCTCTTTGTAGGGGTTTCTTTTCCCGAACCAATAAAGATTTTGTGGGAGGGTGTTTTATTTCCCCTAACGCCTAGAATCTTCCGCGAGAGGATATAAACTGCTGATTTTGGGGTCTCCGGGCCACTTCTGTTCCATCTTTCAGTGTATTAAGTACATAGCAGGAGGCGGGAAGCGCCTCTTTCTTCTTCAGCCGTTCAACACCAGGTAATGGCCTATTAATAACTTCTTTTCTTGCTAGGTCGGTAGTTTAACACTCGCGGCGGGTTCGAAGCATTTCCATCATGTAACCTTTTCCTAAAATGTAATTACTCTTTTCATCTTTTTCTTGTAAAGCTACATATTGGGATAGAGAGTGCTAACCCTCTCGAGCTCCCACTCACATTTGTTTTGAGGTGAACTTATTTTCTCAAACTATTCTTCGTTTATGTAATGTAAAGTGTTCTTCTCTAAGTCACCTCTGTAGTATGGGATTAGCCCTTGCGTTAGCGGCCCAGAGCCAGATTAGGTTTTAAAAACAAAGTGTATTAGGAGTGCAAGATCGCCTCCTCTCAAATTGTTATTTTAGAGGTCATGTAATCAACCTTCTTTTCATGTAATAGACCTCCGTAGGTTGGGTATTTTACCCCTGTGAATACGTCCTTAGAGGACAGCTTGAAGGTAGAGTTTGGTGTGGCCTTGTGATAGGCTTACAATTTTGAGAGCGGATCGCTCTTTGAAATTTGTTTCTGTATGCCTCGTGCAGGCTTTATGTGTAATGTTTGGAGCCAGTGCTCCTGGGCATGAATGGGGTTTTCTGCCCCTTGGCTAATTTTTTTTTTGGAGTAAGGCGGGGCTGATTGCCCAAGAGTTATGAAGTAAGGGCACTGAGCCCGAATCCAGTAATATTGTATCTACTTTTTTGCTACTCTGTACCTGTTATGATTGTTATCTCTTGTTTTTGAAACGAAAATATAACCTAGTTAAATTTTAAATTAATTTTACATTGCACGTTAATTTCGTAGCTTGAAACCCATTCACACCCGCACCTTCTTTCACCTCTACCTACCACGGATATCTCCGTAACAGATTTCATAACGCTAATAAGTTTTTCAGTGCAGATTGAAGTATGTACACATGGCCGAGTAGTAAACAGTCCTTCCTCTATTATACATAACGGAAAGGCGTGGTAAGCTGAGCCACAGCTTGTAGGAACACGTCATTCCACTCGACGGCCACAAGCGTTACGAGATTCCCACTTTCACTGCAGTTTCATTTTGCTACATCTTCAGAGCTACACCGACAAAGTGTTTTATGTTTCCTTTCAGATAAATTTCTTGCCGCTTCGGATTGCTCTTCCATTTACTGGATGCCACACCTTCAGTACTCTACTGACCTTCATACGGACCGGATTCCTGGGAATGCCCCGCTCAGTTTCTGGTGGGACATAGGCAACTACTAACGCAATTCGACCACGGCATACAGCCAGGACACCGGCAGTGAAAAGCTAAACCGAGAGTCTTAGAGTGTTCAGGAAGCTCTCGAGCCTAAGGAGCAGGCAGTGGTGAAATGACTGCCCGCTTCACCAAGGACATCTTAAAATATCTTCCTTCCAACATATTTACACAAAACTCTAAATTCTCTTGGTTTCTTGCCTGTAGCTCCACATCTCCCTTGCTAGTGTCCTGGCCAGGCATGGTTCACCATCTTTCGGGTCCCAACGTGTACGCTCTGGGTGCGCCTCAACTCGCAATGAGAACGAGACGCCCCGGGAATGCGGAGCCGCACAGGAGCGCGGCCCATCTTCCCTCGGTCCGCACGAGGCGGGACCTTCACTTTCATTTCGCCTTTAGGTTTTGGTGTCAACCCAATGACTCGCGCACATGTTAGACTCCTTGGTGCGTGTTTCAAGACGGGTCGTGAAATTACCCGAAGCTTTTGCGCCGCTGACGGGAGTCTACAAGATTTTCCTGTCCGAGGCATCCCCAAACAAACAGCTGAGCGGGGCCGGAGGTCCGTCGTCCATGCCACGCGCCCTCGCTTGTCAGGGACGCATGCCCCGAAGGGCGGCGAATCAACTCCGCGCACACATACCGTCGAGCCGTCGGCCGTCTGTCCGACGAACACACCTTGCGACGCGGACGAACAGGCTACACACCCAGGCCTTAGACCGACACCCATCGGGTCGCGACGTCCAACGAGGGGAGAAGTGCGGCCCACCGACCTCCCCACCACTACCCGGCCGAGTAGAAACCCGTTACCACCCTGACGCCGGATTGCTCCGTGCAGGGGGACGGGCCCATCTGGTCAAAGCAGGGGAAGAGGCGCGGATAAGGCTTGAATCTCCACGGTTGAGGTATTTTCGGGTTTCTCACGTTTACCCCCGAACGGTTTCACGTACTCTTGAACTCTCTCTTCAATGTTCTTTTCAACTTTCACTCACGGTACTTGTTCACTATCGGTCTCGTGGTCATATTTAGCCTTAGATGGAGTTTACCACCCACTTAGGGCTGCACTCTCAAGCAACCCCACTCTAAGGAGAGATCCTCCCGGAAGCCGCAGCGGTCTCTACGGGCCTGGCACCCTCTGCGGAACGTGGCCCCATTCAAGAAGGACTTGAACTTGCCGCAGGTTCCCGGGATAAGTGGACCCTCCCAAACACCACATTTCTCGGCAGGGTGAACCTGCGAGAGTCGGTGCTGGGCTCTTCCCTGTTCGCTCGCCGCTACAAAGGGAATCCTTGTTAGTTTCTTTTCCTCCGCTTAATAATATGCTTAAATTCAGCGGGTAGTCTCGCCTGCTCTGAGGTCGTGTTTGGCTTGTGCGTGTCGCACAAAATGTTCGGTCGCTGCACACATAGCACACACTTTCGAGCTTGGTCGCGGGGCAAGGGCGGCGAACCGACGCTAGTAGACACAAAGACGCTGGTCGGACCAACCCTACCGTCTCACACACTCTCAGTGGTGGTGTCGACCGGTCCAGCTCCACCGGGGTGAAGCTCTTTTCAGGAGACGCGGCGGCGGCCGTGGCCGCACGAACCGCGACGCTCCCACCCTTCGAACGCAATATCGCGTTCAGTTTTAGCAACCGACCCTCAGCCAGGCGTGGTCCGGGAGCGGAATCCATCCAAATGGTGCCGTAAATGAAGACATCCACTTTTGACACAAAGTAGAGGCCCATTTCAACCAGGACCGATGTTCCTATCATAAGGGCATTGCTGACTTAATTTGACGATAAAGATCAGGGGGCTTGATAGCCTATTATCATTGTCACTGAGGTGGCTGCGGTTGGAGTTCTGGCCATGGAATTCGGGAGTTATACGAAGTACGTCCAAAAAGTAAGTTCCGTTTGGTAATAAAACTAAATTGTGTTCAGATACAGAAAATTTATTTATTACACAAAATTCCACAACTCTTAAACTACTTTTCCCCATAACTGCCGTTTTGCAGACATTTGTCATAGCGGGGCACACGTTTTTGTATACCTTCTTCATAGAAGTTTGCCGCCTGTGTCTTCAACCAGTTGGAAACAGCACTAATTGTAAACCTGCGGCTTTCCCGAATCTTGTCATCAATCGCGTGAACCAGTTCTTCTGTAGCCACAGATGGACGCCCACTTCGTTCTTCATCGTGCACGTCACTACGTCCTTCATTGAACTGTCGGACCCACCTTCTCACCATTGAATCACTCATCGCATTTTGTCCGTAAACGTCGCAAATTTGCCGATAAATTTCAATTGGTTTCACTTTCCTAGCACTCATAAAACGAATCACAGATCTGATTTCACAAGCGGCGGGATGTTCAATCAACACCGACATTGTAAACAAGCACAACAAAGCGTACGTGGCTGACAGCGATCTCAAAATGGCACACGCTTCTTCTCCTTGATACAGAACGTCTACCGTGCATGTGCGGACCTGCGATCGCACTCAAAACATCAAAACCCTATTTGGGCTTCGGCCCGAAGTTACAGAGGATAAGCCTATAATACTGAGGTGACTAGATGGAGAAAATGTAAGTTACGAAAGCTACAGACAGAAAACGGTTACAAAGTCATAGTCACCTCTAAGTCAAGTTGATAGGGAACTCAGGAGGTGTCACTCTCTCTAGTCCCGAATTTTAACTAAGTGCTTTTCCGCTCGTTTAAAATTTACATTATACGTAGATATTTACATTTTAGAAGACTGGAAATTTAATGTTACATTATTAAAGATAGGAAACCCTCCCCTCGAGTTAGCTTTCAGAGGCTATTACATAGTTATTAAAGGGCTGCCATTACCTTAATCTGCTGGAATACTCGATGAAGGGCGAGACGCCGCCGCCTCATCTACTAACACACACTCAGTAGACTGGACGATCAATAAGGCAAGGTAGCTCGAAAAGATACCAGATTTTATATCCGAGAGGAAGGTTCTAGAGAGCTCTGGGCTAAGGCTCAACACATCTCCAAAGTTTATTGGATAAACAAAAAGGTACAAGATTGATCCTATTGGCTAAAAGGAAAATATACGAAATCTTACATTGGTCGATATTTGAAGTTAGTGGACAGAGATAGAAGTGTTGCAAGCTGCAATACACCCAAAACAAAGCGTAATCTTCACAGTTTAGGAAACCTCAAAATAAAAATTACTTTAGGATTTGAATAGTTCCTCTTCACACTAGAGTGCATAACATACGTTTTTTTGGCAGAGATATCTCTAGAGAAAAGTCCAAACTTCTCGCGCAAGTAGTTGCGACATTCATATATCAGATGGCATTCTTCAAGACGCTTCATTTCCCTTAAAGTCTCTCCTCACAGTTAAAGTTTGATATTTCGCTGGTTAGAAGAAAGAATATCAAGTTGTATTTTACAGACAGAAATTTTCTTGAAAAAGTTCATTTTTAAGAAATTACGTTATAAACATGCCTTGAAGTCTTCTTTCAGCCGTACCAGTGTAAGATATACAGTTCAAGTTTTGACGGCAAAAGCAGCCGCCGCAGCCGGTGCCCAAGTTGGGTCGCCCGGATCCCCCAAGTACTCTCAGATACATCTCTCCCGCTACCTTGAGAGGGGTAGCCATGGTGTTGGTCACCACAGACCAATTATAGTGACACTGCTCCAAGATGGGCAGGCGGTTGAGTTACCGCACCACATCCCTCGCGGGAAAGGATGGTGTTCCAGTACGTCGTTATGCAGGAGACGGGGCCAGAGCAGAGTGGGCCCTTACCCCTCGCCGGCGTCCCTCGCCAGATGTTGAGGCAGGCCGCAGATGAAAGAGAAGGGACTGAAACGGTCATTTCTTTGGCGACAGGAATTGTTTTTGTAGAGAGCGAGAGTTGTGTATTTTTCTAATTTGCAGTTTCAGATCTGGCGGGCTGCGTCGAGGATGAGTGTGTGACTAGCAGACTTGGACTTAGGGTCGGGGGGAGATACGGGCAACGGGATAAAATAAACCTAACTAGAGGTGAAGGTTTTACAGGATTAAGTACATGCACAAGATACTGCCCGTAGGTGGATATGGGAGGAGTATAAGTCCTCCCCATATACCTTACAAACTGATATTTTTTTTTTTAAAAAAATTACAGAACTGACGCCGAAGAAATATAGCTGATTTCTTACTGCCATGACATACTGGCCTATACTGAAAAACAAACGATTATACCGGTTTAATCTGCGAAAGTGAACTCCAGATATCCTCTCAATGGCTGGGTTGCAGACCAAAAGAGTGACAGGAGTTAAGAAGTCCTAAATAATACATGGCCCATGAAATCTGAGGGCAAGCTTGCCTGCTGTTGGCAATGCATCTTCGAACACCATATTTATTAACATTCAACTGTTTGATATATGTACCAACACAAATATTAACAAGAAAAGGTAAAAATTTCCCAAACATACCGGCCACCAAAAGGCACTGGCCTTTTAAGAAGGGAAGAAGAAAGATAATTCACTTCAGGAATAAACACATAACACAGATAGTCAGGGAGTTCATAAAGGTATAAATCACATCACTGTGTAACTCGAAACTTTAAGTATTCTTTCTCATTCTCAGGCAAAACACACAACTTCTTGATGGATCGTTTTATGATACCGGAGTTGGTTCTCACAGTGGCGACCCGTACGAGGTTGTCTTCACCAGGATGAACAGACTCTATTATGCCCATTCGCCATTGCAGAGGTGGTAGGTTGTCATCTTTGATGAACACAAGATCTCCAATTCGAAGATTAGGATGTTTCTCAGTCCAATTGTGGCGCTGCTGCAGAGTGTTAATATATTCCCTATGCCATTGTTTCCAGGAAGTCCTGGGTCATCTCTTGAAGATGTTGCCATCTGGAAAGTCTGTTTATAGAACCGTGAACAAGTTCATGATCAGGAAGTGCAGTAATTTGTTCCCCAATTAGGAAATGAGATGGGGTTAAACAAGATAAGTCTGTAGGATCGTCGCTGAGTCTTGTTAGAGGACGAGAATTCAAGCAGGCCTCTATTTGGGAAGAAAGGGTAGTTAATTCTTCAAAGGTAAGCACCGTGCTACCCATAGTTCTTCGCAGATGGTACTTGAAAGATTTCACCATGGACTCCCAAACTCCGCCGAAATGCGGTGCTGATGGAGGGATGAAATGCCAGGCGATCCCCTTTGTGGTTGCAGCTTCGACAATATTTCTGTTTTGATCAGAATCATGGAGAAATTCTTGCAGTTATTTCAGCTCCTTTGCAGCACCAACGAAGTTAGTGCCATTGTCGCTATAGATATTTGATGGACATCCTCTGCGTGACGTGAAACGTCGCAGTGCGGCCATGAATGCATCCGTTGTAAGGTCTGAGACAACTTCCAAATGTACAGCTCCTTTGGCAAGGCAAGTGAAGATGGCGACGTATTCCTTGCCCGTTCGTTTGCTTCGCAGTGTTCCAATTCTTATAAAAAAATGGACCAGCATAGTCTACCCCCACGTTCAGGAATGGTCTTGCAGGGGTGATTCTTTCTTTGGGAAGATTTCCCATCTTCTGTTGATTTGTTGTCAATTTTAATTTGTAGCATGACAAGCATGAATGAATGCACCCTTTAACGACTTGTCGAATTCTTGAAATCCAATATCTCCCACGTAATGATGATATCAGGGGTTGGGGTCCAGCGTGGAGTAATCATTGATGTTCACTTAAAATAATAAGTTTCGTGAGGTGATGCTTGGGAGGTAATTTAAGTTGATGTTTAGCTTCGTAAGAGATGGATGATGCATTGTACAGTCTTCCACCAACACGAAGAAAGCCATGTTGGTCCAGAGTCGGGCTTAAATTCCTAATTTTGCTAGCTGAGTGAATGTTCTTTCCTTGCTCGAGGCAATGAATTTCTTCGCGATAGGATATTGCTTGAACAATCTTGATACATACATTGAGGGCATTACTTATTTCTTCGGGCCTTAATGGGGACATGTCGCGATCATCGGGGTTTCTCCTGCAGTTTGAAGCAAATCTGAGGCAATAGCTAATCGTCTTGAGTAGTCGGTTTAACGAAGAGAATGTGTTTAGAAATGAGTCGTTATGTTGCACAATAACAAGTCTTTTGTCTGGTATCTTGTTAGGGTCGGAGATAGTTTCTTGTTTCGGCCAAGCTGAGGAGTCTAAGCATAGCCAGGCTGGACCGTGCCACCACAGCATGTTGTTCTTCATGTCTGTTGGTTCAATGCCTCGCGAGACGAGATCTGCTGGGTTATCCTGTGAGTTAACATGAGACCAGTGATTCGAGGGAGCAATTTCTTGAATTTCCGCAACCCTATTTGCTACGAACGTCTTCCATTTAGTGCGGCACGCATTTAACCATGCTAGTACAATTGTCGAGTCAGTCCAAAGCTGTATCTTAGTGAATGGCAGTTGTAGAGAGGCAAGTGTTTTCTTCAGGAGATGGGAGAGCAGTAAGGCACCACATAATTCTAGTCGGGGAATTGAGACTTGCTTTAAAGGTGCGACTCTCGATTTTGCGCATAACAATCTGATAAGAACGTCACCCTTGTTGTTCACAGACCTCACGTAAATACAGGCGCCATAAGCGTGATGTGAAGCATCGCAGAAACCATGGATATCTATGGACTTGATTTTCCCTTCAGCGAGAACACACCTTGGGACCTTGATGCTATTAAGCGTGGGGATCTGATCATATAATTTCAACCAAATATCAAGTAAGTTTACTGGTAAAGGGTCATCCCATCCTGACCTTTCCTGCCAGAGACGTTGCATGAAAACCTTGAAGCTGATTACTACAGGGCTTATAAATCCAAGTGGGTCGAAAATTGAGGATATCGTTGAGAGCACCATTCTCTTTGTGAACGTCGTATCACCCATTAATTCTTGAAAATTTGCGTTACAGTTTATTTGAAACTGGTCCGTGGATGGATGCCAAGTCAACCCTAATGTCTTTACCATGTCACTAACGTTGTCAGTTAACGAGTGCTTAGGTTTCTCGTAAGCTTTCTGGGATGGAGTTCAGTAATTCAGGGCTATTGGAAAACCATTTTCGCAAAGGAAACCCTGCACGACTGAGAAGCTGTTGTAAACCGATTCGCAGCTCCAAGGCTTCTTCTAAAGTATCTGCTCCAGAAAGACAGTCATCAACATAGAAGTCACGTTTGAGGATCGCGGCCGCTCTCGGGAATTCGGACGCTTCTTCGAGTGCTAATTGCTGGAGACATCTTGTGGACAGAAACGATGCTGCAGACGTGCCGTATGTGACAGTGTTAAGAGCATAAGGTTTTAGATTATCTTGAGGATGTTCTCTCCATAGGATGCACTGTAAGTGTCGATGTTTAGGATGAACCATTATCTGGCGGTACATCTTTTCAATATCAGCGGTGAAAGCAATGTTGTGAGTGCGGAATCTCATAACTATTGAGCAAAGATCTTCTTGAATTGTAGATCCTACCATTAAGATATCATTTAAGGCAGTACCGTTGTCAGTCCTTGCTGATCCATCAAATACGATTCTTGTTTTAGTAGTGCTGAGCGTGATGAGGCATATAATATCTTTCTCCTTCAACGGGTTCCGACTGAAGTTCTGTCATGTGTCCAAGGGTCTGTTACTCTCTCATGAAGGTGATGTAATTTTTACGAAGGTCGTCTTGAGTTTGTAGTTTCCGTTCTAATAGATGAAAACGTCGGCTGGTAGTCAGCATTGAGTTTCCAAGTTGCAACTCTCTCTTAAGTGGTAGCTCTACGATGAATCTCCCAGTTTCATCTCTTCTTGTGGTGTCCTTGAAATGGGCTCCACATTCCTTCTCTTCAGGTGAGTGTGTAACATGGTTCACTTCCTCGAGGCTCCAGAACTTCTGAATTTGTATTTCTAAGTTGAGGTCAGATCTGATAAAGAGCGATTTGGTTGGTGCCTGCTCTTCCCTTTCTCGATTGAGTTGTGAATATTCTCCGCTGAGAATCCATCCTAGCTGTGTGTTCTGTAGGCATGGTTACCCTTGTCGGCTTTTTCTTCCGGGTTGCAGGAGCTGTAAGAAAAACTGTGCGCCAATCAGTAAATTGGTAGCCTGAGGGATGTGAAAGTCAGGATCAGCGAGAGTGATGTCTTGTGGAATGTTCCAGTCCTTGCAATTGATATGTGAGACAGGTATATTGTCAGTTATTCTGGGAAGAACAATACATTCCATGTTGAAGTGATAATCGTTGATTGTTGAGTGAACCTCAATATTCACTGCTGTGTTTGCTTGGGATGTGAGTTCACCAAAAGCTTGCAGTGTTATGGCGCTCGTCTTTTTCTTTTTCAGTCTCAGTTGTTGCACCATGTGTTCGGATATAAAGTTACTCTGCGAACCATTGTCGGGTATGGCACGAATTAAATGGAATCTTCCCTGACCGTCCTTGATCTTTACTAAAGCCGTACTCAGAAGTATCTGATTCTTGGATGTGCTTCTCAGAGAATGATAAGATGATTGTTGTGGATTGTTGTTTTGATTTGCAGGAGATGATATATGGTCAGTCTCATGATGCAACAACGTGTGGTGATATTTGTTACATAATCTACATGATGTTTTTGATGTACATGCCTTCCAAGTGTGGGATGAGCTCAGGCAATTGCTGCATAGATTTTTATCCTTTACTACTTTGAACCTTTCATCACAATCTAATTTAAGAAAATCTGGGCACCTATAAAGCTGATGTTCATCTGAACAGATGCAACACTGTCTTGACGTTGTAATGTACGACTGTTGAGCTGCGATTTTTGACCTTGAACTTGTCTGATGGTTTTGCGATAGACTGGGAGAGGGGTTGGAGGCACAAAGTAGCAATGTCTGACAACGTCTCTCCAAGAACTTAACAAGTTCTTTAAACTCTACAGCTTCGAGATGAGAATGTTTATTTTCGAACTCTAGTCTCAATTTCTTATCCACTCGCGATAGTAGGAGCTCATTTAGGAGAAGATCTAGAATGCTTATCTTAGCATCTAGTGCGTTCAGCGCATCAATGCTACCTCGGAATTTATTTACGAGTTGGCGTATCTCTGTTTCGGTTGAACATACTTTACCCGGTGATTCTAGGATCTGTTTAATATATTCAGCACCTATTAATTTTGCCGAGTGATACCTGCTCACGAGAAGGTCATAAGCTACAGTAAAATTGGAGTCTGAAATGCCAATATTCCTAATAGCATCCTTGGCTTCACCTTTAAGCGAGGATAACATGTAATGAAACTTCTCAACATTTGACAGATCATTGTTATTAACTATCAGGTTCTGAAAGGTATCCCTGAAGTGAAGCCAAGTTGTCAATGTACCGTCAAATGTAGGGAGCTTGATTTCTGGCAATTTTATTTGCCTTGCTACATCATTGGTTGAAAGAGAACGTACTTCGTCAGCTAAATGTGAAGTCTGGGAAATGATAGCCTTTCTAAGCTTAGCTTCCAGAAGATCGCTATTATTTTCGAATTCCTGGTGGTAATCGATATGTGAATCGATATTTTCGTCATCATTTAGCTCGAGTTCAGTTTGAATGTATTTGTAATCTTCCTTAAGAGAAAGTAGCCTATTCAGTTTTACTTCGATTAAGGTTGCGTCTGCCGTATCAAGTTCTGAGCTCACAAAGCTTTGTATGCTTGTTAAACCGGCTTTAAGAACGGATCTTTTCTTCATTAGAGCTCTCTTTGTATCGGGATCCATGTTGCATTTGTAGAGATTAATACGAATGATTGGTGTCGTCTTTATGACGTGTCAATTCCGTCTAATTTCCGCCTTCTAAATCATGTGGCACGAATGTAACCGTGTAGAATTTCCGTGCCATGGATATTAGTTCTCATATGTCACACTAGATGACGCTACTTGTCATTATAACGATGTGCAATCCGTTGTTTTGTACAGGTCGCTTATTCTCTTTGGCACAAGTTAGTTTGTAAACACTGCGGTAGATGTCGTAATCGAAATGTCCAAGGCAATGCGTTGAAAACACACAAAAATCAACATGTTTCACGAAATTGATGCAGTAAGTAATAGTATTTCATTAGATTATATCCTTTGATACCTTGTAAATACCAAAACTTGCCAGGTTCATGGAGTTTGCCGTTGAAATCCACATCCAGGCCGGAGGACCAATGTTGGGAATGTATCTTCGAACACCATATTTATTAACACTCAACTGTTTGATATATGTACCAACACAAATATTTACAAGAAAAGGTAAAAATTTCCCAAACAGATCAGGTACAATTCTAGCTCGAGAGCTTGCGTAACAGAGTTAGAGAGAACAACAATTTACATCAAGAGCCAGAAGCTCCTTTTTTAAGAAATTTTTCTTCAGCACAACTGCTCCCTTTAATAAACAATCAAGGGGAAAAATATCCCAGTTTTTACATCAAAAGAAAGAGCATCCTTTCTCTACAAATTTACCGTTAAGTCCGGTCTCCACTGATTAACATTTAACAACAAAATGTTAAATGTTAAAAGTGTCAAATGTTAACCGGTGACACCATCAACATATTAAATGTTAAGTGTTAAATACTGTTTCATTTAACATTGTGTCCACACTTAATAAACATGTTAAACTTGACTTCCTTTGTCTATATACAGCTAGTTAATTATATAAATTTGTGGTAATACCATTTTTGCACCGGGAAAATGCTGGGGCTGTACCTTAATTAAGGCCACGGTCGCTTCCTTCCAAATCCTAGGCCTTTCCTTTCTCATCGTTGCCATAAAACCTATCTGTGTCGGTGCGACGTAGAGCCACTAGCAAAAAAAGATGAGGTTTCGGCCTTTGTTATTGCCACTGTTGCTTCTTGTTACGATTTTGAAATGCAGTTTTATTAGGCACATTTCCTTCCCTCATCCTGCTCATTGCTTCAATAGCAAACCACTTTGAAGTATCAACTTCGACGGCTCCCGCCCCGGACTTTTCTGAACGTTTTGCAATTCTCAACTGAACTGGGAGCGGAGGGACGCTAGTTTTCCTTTTCAGCGATACAGTCGCGGGAACATTTATGGAGAACTTAGAGTTCATGGAAACTGTCGGCTTTCTTCGCTTTATCCCTGTATTCTTTTGATGAGACATCCCACAAACCAGGCCTTTCTAATTATACCATTATTTAAATCCATTTGGAATCTGACTGTATACGTCTTCGTATATGTGCATTATATCACTGAACTACTCAAATAAGCTGTTGGACTTAATGCTCGGCGAATTTAATATTTCAATGTTGGTAACGTGTGTATTCAACCAGGGAGTAAAGAATACAGGGAGCTGCCCGCCTCACTACTCTCTGCGGCTACCGCTTGAAGCCAACGGCCACACCCACCATGGTTACCAAAACATGGTTATTCTTACGTTGTGGATATATATACAAACCAAGACATTTTCTCGGGTGCAGGGAAACTTCGAATCGCATAATTACGTACAATCGTTTTCAAAATAACACGGCGATTAGCTGTAACAAAATTTTCTGGCAAACAGACCTGTTAAGGCTTTTTTTACTTAGCTCTATGGAAGCGTTTCTCACGACCCGCAGCCTTAAATCTACTCTCTTGCTAGTTGACTATCGGTACTATAAAACGAGTACTGTTATCTTAAAAACAGTAGATGCAAATCTTCATCAGATATCAGTCAAGATGAGGAGTAGGCTGTTAATAAGGGCATACCGCAATCTGAATGTTCGAGCGGAATGCGCAATTAATCACCAAATTGGACTTAGCAACATTGCTTTCTGCATATTTTGGAGTGGTAGTGGCGGTCATTGTTTAAATAGGAAGTACAACCATCAAGTAAATCATTCTCTTACACAAGTGGGAACAATGCAGGACTCAGCTAAGGGCCCCTTGGACGCCAACCCACACTCCGAAGGTAAGAACCCTTTAAGGCCCCCTTAATCGCCTTTTACGACACGTGGTGTTTTAAGAGGGAGTACAACTAGGCAACCATTCTCTATTAACACTAATCAGAGAGAAATGAAGATATCGGCCAAAGAAATACAAGGGCCTTGATGGATGAGATAATGATAGACTCCCTAGTCCTCAAAACATCTTCTAGCCTCGGGATTAGAAAAGAACAAGAGTTGACCATCAGACGTCTGACACAAGTAAGTGGAAGCAATGCCAGGATTCAGCTAAGGGCCCCGTGGTTGCCAACCCATGCTCCCAAATTGACAGCTCCTGGGGCCCTTTCCAGTCGCCTCTTGTGAAAAGCAGGGGATATCATGGGTGAACACCTCCACACGGAATTTTACGACAGGCAGGGTATAGCGTGGGCCTTATGTTATCATCCTCACCCATAGGGGGATATATATTTTAGAGGTGGTGGTAATGATTATTGTTATATGAGGAAGTACAACTGGGCAACCATTATCTATTAACACTAATTGTATGTTTAGTTATCAGCCCGAAGGCTGGTTGGATCCTCAACAGCTTCGTCATCAGCTGTAATAGATGGCCTAGGCATCACAGAAGAGGAGTACCAGGGAAATGAGGAGTGAGGTAGTTTCCCGTTGCTTTCCTCACCGAGCCAGAAGTTGCTATTACATATCAGTCTGCCAAGCCCACTGCACCATCCGACCCTATGAGCAACAGTTTCACACCATTCATAGCAGGGACTGGCTGCAGAAGGAATGGCGTTACTAGCATCGCTCATACCTCAGTCACTTTCATATTGTCAAAGCAAAGTATAAGACAGAGACAGATCAATGAAAGTAACAAAATTGCTCTAGCCTATACCAGAAGACATAGTGCACTGTAAACACTAGGTCCCACTAGGAAAGGCACTAACACTAATTAGGAGGAAAATTGTAAGGGATCCGACACTTCAAAAAATGAAAGTATCGGCCAAAGGAAGATAAAGGTCACGAAAGTAGTGAAAATGAAATACTCCCTAGGCCTCGAGTGCTCTAATACTGTCGGGGTCGGAAAAGAACAAGAGTTGACCAAGGGAGGTCGAATAGGATAGATGAATGTGAGGAGCCTGGCACGAGTAAGTGGAAGCAATGCCAAGACTCAGCTAAGGACCCCGTGGTCGCCAACTTACGCTCCCAATGTGAGAGCCCTGCGCCCGTTCTAGTCGCTTCTTACGACAGGCAGGGGATACCGTGGGTGTTATTCTACCTCCACCACCCTTTGGGGGATACATATTTTATAAGTCATAGTACTAACCTATATAGATTTTATCCTACTGGCCTTGGAGGAGAACAAGTTGTTGTACAACTTCCTTTTGACGTAATGCAACTGACAAATGATTTGCTAAAATGCTTGATTCTTGCACTGAGGTATCAACTACAGCATGAATCAGGTGGGACAGATGATTGTCAAAACGCTCAAATTCCAGTGAGTGATCATTTAGCCACCTGAAAATTTCCATATATAACAAATCTTGGAGGATGCAGATCTTGTGTTTCAGCATCTTGCTACTATTCACTGAAAGACATCCGGCAGTACTTCTCCTGAAGTGGGTCTCACATATTTTGCATATTTTGAATACATCATTAGAAGGATACACAAGAAATCCTTTGTCTTCATAACATATCAGGGACTTTCTCTGCCTATCAGGATCAGGTATAAATAAGGAATTCACACATGTTACACACCTTAATTTCAACATTAACTTTCTAGCCACAAACCCAGAAATATAATAAACAACATTTTTAGCACAAAGTGACAATGCATGAGGAAGAAACAAGTAATCATGCTCTCCATAATCAGGAAGGGCAGAATACTCTACATTCTCCATAATCTCATTAGCCTTTGTAGTCACATTGATTAACTCCACAGGTTTTGGTACCGGAAAAAACTGACATTATTGAAACTGCCGAAAGAGGTAAACAGTTACCATTCCCACTAATGCCTATCTGAGAATTTATCAGCAATTTCTTGTATGCTGATGAAAACTGTTGAGCAGTAGGATTATTGTTCCATTCTCCTTTGAGACGGATGCAAGCAAAGAAAAATTGGTTCAGTTTATGCATAGGCAAATACTTCAGAGGGGCATTACTTGGCAAAACATGTTTTTCCACTAATACTATCATGCTCTTAATACAGATTTCAAATCCTAAAAACCCAACTTTCCTGTTTGACTGAATAATGAAATCTCCACTTGTGCTGCATCTGAGCTTACCAATATATGAAAATGCATCATTCAGAAACCTTAGAATATATTCCTACTGCTCAGCACATACCGCTTTTTTACATCCAACCTGCTTCAATGATCTTGAGTTTAGAATGTCATACATATCATTGAATAACGTAATGAACTTCACAGTTGCTTCTGAACCAAGAAATAAACTCAACCTCAGCACTTTGTTACAAAAGTCTATGGCAGTTGCACATGATTTGCTTAAAACTTGAGCAGCCAAAGATACTTTCATTTTGTTCTGGCCAAAACTGACATGATTTGACCTCAGTTTGTTCCCTACATGGAGACCATTTTACTCTTGCAAATCAACCAACTCTTTCACATACTTCCATGAAATAACCATACCATACCATCACCATCAACAATAGTTCCCTTGTCACCCAGGGCATTTCTGACAAGCTTAAGCATGTGAGGAGGATCCAATAACACTGCAATATCTTCTCCCGATATAGGATGCTTAAATGTGGTACAGAAATTTGCTGATGAGAAATTACAGTCAAGCTGTCTTGCCATTTCCATGTTAGAGGCTGCCCATCAAAAGTAAGACAAACTGCTCTTATATTAGCACTGTGTAAGAGGGTAAGGCACTGCATAACTAAATTTGCCCTTTGAGGGGCATCGTTTGCATCTACAAAGAAATACCCTACTGGAATTTTCCATTTTTCATTAATACATGTCAACATAAACACCAAAGCATCTTTTTCTATTTATAGTTCATCATCATTTATTTCAACACCCATATAAACATAACCATGAAATGGTTTGCCATCAAAAGTCACTTGCCGCCTAATAGCCACCTCATCCATGGATAATGCAAATAGTAATTCATGATCACTGTGACTTACTTTCTCTTGCAAAAACCCAGGAATACCCTCAACTTGTTCATATCACTTCGAGAGTGTTCTAGGATGTGGGAGGCACAAATTAAACTGCTCTCTTACCAAGCTGTAAGCTCTGGAAGAGTAAAAGTGCAGTGTTAGGGCAAATGCTCGCAATTCTTCTGAATATTTACTAGGCAAACTTTCACTCTGAGCTGTAGCCAACTGTCTATTTAGAAACTCTTTATTGGGAGCAGCAACCTTAGCAAGAATATCGGGAGCTGGATCATTCATAAGATGATTTTTTCCTGAGTTCTTCAATTAGAGATTTCAGTTCTCCTACCTTCTTCTTGCTTCTTCTGAGAGTTTGTCGCAAGACTTTAATTTTCTTCAACTGTCGTGCTTCCCTTTCTTGTGCTTCCCCAAGTCTTCTTTTATATTCACTTTTGGTTGGTGAAGGAACCGAGGACTCATCTCCACTGGCAGCAACTGGCTCAGGTCTTTCCATGGGAGGAGCACGAGCATTTGTTTTCTAAAATCAAAAGAATACTTGGGTAATTATGATTTAATAAATAGTATTATTATACTACATTAATTTTATATCATATTATTATGATACATTAATTTTATATTAGTACAATTTTCACTAATATGCCCGACATACATTCTGTAGGTAAGAAGGGAATGCTTCAAAAATAGTAGGTACTGCATTCTCCTTCAAAACCACTTTCTTCATGGACCGATCAAACATTTCCGGTTTGAAATGTGCAGAACATATTCTGATGTAAGGAGAAGGTATCCAGTTTTCCCTTCTAATGGCCTTAATCCACTCTGCTCTCCTTTCTTCATGAACAGTAAACCTGAGGAAAAATTGACGATAAACAAGTCTAACCTAAAAATTCTTACGAAATGCGGAGGGTGCTTCTGAGACTCAGAAATACTAGCGGAATAACAATGGAGGTAATATACTGCACTACATATTACAAGCCATACTTAGAAACTTACCTGTGAAATGTTATTCCAGGAATATTTTTGGATTTCCGATTCGTGCAACCGTACGCACAACACGACACTGTAAGATCTACAACATCAACTAAATATCAGCATATCTTAAGATTTAGCGAGTCATACAGTGTTTGCATCCGAAAATTCCAGCAATTACAATTTTCGTTCACCGTATTCACTTCAATGACCTGGGATAAATTTGACTATCAAAAAACAGCATGCCTTCTCGCGCCTATTTACGACCACGCCCCCTATGTAGACCACTGTCATTGGGCTTCATTCTCAGAGCTCCAAGGCATCTCCCTGTATTCTTTACTCCCTGGGCGGGTGTGCTAAGTAGGCCTACCAACTGATCAGCCCAACTTAGCACACGAGGGGCAAAACGCTGGCAACCAGAAATGAGTTAGCTGGAGAATTTATAATGTCCAATAACGGACCATTTATATTGGTACATGAAACACACCCACACAAAGCATATTTCTCAACACTACAACGCAGGTGATAACATTAAGTAATCACCATCATCACGCCCATTGGCAACAATACAACATTCAATAAGACGTGATCGTATCAGCAAGCAAAAGCAACATCCCACAGTAATGCAATGGACGGCGTCAGATCCAGAAAAGAAACAAATTGGAACGTAAATCACCTAAGATGAATAATAAAAGAAATTTAGAATAATCAAATCAAGGCAGCTGCAAATCGTACTTTTCAAAATAGGCCTACACTTGCCACTGGCTGTGACTGAAATATTTATATTTCATATTCTGTAACAAAAATTACTATCCTCAAATTCTCGCGTCCATAAACATACGCAGGAAGCTCGTCCACCGCCATTCAAGGCTAATAAACGCGTACTTTTGCTGTCTAATTTCACAAATACTGACCAATATATCTTGTCTGAGAAAAGGTGCGAGTAATATTTCCAGCACAGCATCCTTTCACCCACCACCCAAAACGGTATCACCTTACCAAACACTTAACAACCACTAATGACAATAAGCCGCTTGGCAATGTGACCGCCGCTTCTTTACAAGAATAGATTCTTCTGTTTCTACCCTTGTCGACTATTTCAGCCAGGCATTTGTAGTCAGTTCAAAGACAGCGAGCGAACAGGTGAATTCTAGTGCGTGTTTTGTGGAACTGGTTTGCCCGATTTACAATAAACTAATAAAAGTATTGCCATAGCCGTGGATAACTGTGGATAAGGGGTAAAAAGAAACACCATAGAAGTGATTTATCGATTGCTTTCCCTCCTTGGAAAAAATTCAGTCCTAATAAAGAACAAGATTCGAATTTAATCAAAGTACATTGTTATTCCACTTCTACTTCTGCTCCCGCCAGCAACATTAATTGTACACCCAAACACAAAGTGTAAATATCAAGATAACTGACTTTAGGCTTTACCAGCATTCTTTTGAATAATCAGGAACAACCTCAAAACATTCTTTGTTTGGAGATTTTAGCTAACGAGAGTTATAAGACACTTGCGGACAAAACATCCAGACTGTGTAAGTAAACCTACCGAAATTTTTAAGCATCATGAGAAATAACTGAAAGGTAACGGCAGATGTCCTTGAGAAGCGTGCAACAGTTCCTAAAAGAAAGTGGTAAGAGCATCCTATTTAATTGAAAAATCCAAATCGCCATGGATCATTGGTGAGAAAATACTTCTTAGCTGTGGAAATGTACGCGATCATACGTGGAGAAAAGTCCGGCGAGTGTCTGAATTCAGTACTGCTCTCAGATGATACAGTGGCTCGCCGTACTGATACAATACCCTCTGACATAAAACATCAATATTGCTACCACGTCATAGTGCCCAGCTTCTAGTTTTTGTACGTAATTGTCATGAACATGAAATGCACGACGATTTTCTATTTTGTAGAGCACATGAAGGGAGGACTAGGGGGGGGGGGAGATATTTTTTCTTGTGAATTCCTTTTTCATTGACAACAATCTGTCATAGATAAATTGTGTTGGTATATGTACCGATGGGGTGGCGGCATTTATTGGAACTTCAAAGGAATTCGGAGCAAGAGTGAGTGCTGTTACTAATTCTTTAAAATTTGCACACTGCATGATAGACAGGAAGGCTCTGGCTTCAAAAGTATTACAACAAGAATTCCATAAACTGCTGAACGATGCAGTCAGCAAGAGCTTTAAACAGTACGCCATTTTCTTTCTTTCTCTTTTTTTTTTGCTAGATGGGATATACACGATTCGCTTCTATTGCCCAGGGAGATACGTTGGTTTTCCGTGGTAGAGTCCTTCGTCACGTTGATGTTATTGCGTGCTTTAGCAATGAAGAATGGCGGATGAGAAATTATATTTATTAGGTTATAAAATTAAACGTTTTTCTGGAGCCTAGCGGGTGGATCCCTCACCCCTCTACAAGGTATTCCACATAAGATTTGTGACATTTCAAATCCATTATAATGTTATAAAACTTACACTGCAAATACTGAATTTTACAATTGTTTGATCAAACAGAACATGTTCTAATTCGCTTTCAAGACTTTTGAAGACCTCTCAAGATTTGTCAAGTACTGCAAACGATGTGACAAGTAAACTTTTGAAATACTGAAAATTATTGTGAAGTCTTAAATTTGACAAAACATTGACCGTGTACAACAGGCTTTAGTTTTGTGTTACACTGTTTCCTTGTCGCACTCAAAATTGTGTGGGAAGTAGTAGATCCTTCCCAGTCATACAGAATAATAAAAGTAAGTTGAACACTTGAACTTATTTGTATTGTTTGAAAAGATCAACTACTATCATATGTGGAAAATGCACTAAAGTAAATCAAAGAGGAATGTGAAAATGGAATCACAATCCAATGACAGGAAATCACAACTCTGAGAGTTGCTAACGATATTGTTATTTTATCTGTCTGTGGAAGATCTGGAGAAATTGCTGACCATATGGACACAGTCTTGGAGAAGGAGTCCAAAACAAAAGTAATTGAGTGCAGTCGAATGAGGTCTGGCGATGCAGGAAAATTAGATTAGGAAATGAAGTCTTAAAGTAGGTGAATGCTGTTACTTGGGTGGTAGAATAACAAATGATCTCAAACTAGCACAAGCAAGGAGAGCCTTTCTTAAGAAATTTGCTTACTTCGAATACTGATATAGGAAACAGAGATATTTTGAAGACTTTCATCTAGAGCAGTGGTTCCCAACCTTTTCCAGCTGACGCCCCCCTTTTCAGGTACGGGTGGTCATCGCGCCCCCCCCCCCTCCCCCGTCATTTATATAACCTCTCCGATAAACTGACCTGGAGGATATAGACCTAACCTAATGACACTACGTAATGAATGATTCCGTTATTCAATTATTTACGAAAAAATAATATGAAGTACGCGCTTTATATCTATGACATACTAACTTCATTTTAGCATAATACAAAGAACACACTTTTACAATAAATCCTTAAATTAGTCAACAAATGTCAGTGAAAGGGTTGACACTGGTTTCTCTTGGTAAGATTCGGTATGTTTGTTTTGATATTTGACAGAGCACAGAGGAGATATCTTACAACATCTAGCCGACAGCGTTGCTTTGGCTCTTCTTGAAGTTGTGCTGGCAATGCTTCAATATCAATGGCAAACGGATTTCTTGTTAACATCCAGGACCATTCATCTGACGAGGTATCAGGAAAGTAGAAATTGAATTATTGTGCCAGGGAATCCAAATGTGACTGAATTTGCACCTTAAGTTTATAACGATCACGTTCATTTTCCGGCAAAATTTTATTGGAGGTGGTGAAAGGATGAGAAGTTGTTCAACTGAAGCCAACGTTTCCATAACTGTATTTTTTCCAGGAAAGCTCTGATGGCATCATAAGCAAGCATAATATTGGAGTTTCTGCCTTGGAGCTTTAAGTTCGAGCTGTTCAAAGCTTCAAAAAATCGCAAAGATATGCCAATGAGACGATAAAATTGGCATCAGTGAACACTTCATACAGATCGTTCTTACCTCCACCAAGAAGAAAAGTTTCAACTTCAGACTTTAATTCAAACAGCCGAGCCAACATGTTCCCTTTTGATAGCCAGCGAAAAGGAGAGTTTTGTGATCGGCTTGAAGGTCAACACAAAGGGCTTCAAACAATCTTGTCTGTAAAGAACGTTTCTTCACAGAGTTCACAATTCTTATAGCGACTTTTAGAGTGTTATTAAAATCTTGGGGCAAGGTTTTGGCCGCCAAAGCCTGCCTGTGAATTATACAGTGGGTTCCCATGATGTTTGGGTTTTTATCTTTCGCCAATTTGAGAAACCCAGAACGTGACCCAATCATAGTAGGTGCACCATCCGTACATACACCCACTGCATTTTTCCAGGAAAGTCCACGTTCTTGGAAAAAACTATCGATGGTAGAAAACACATCACAAGCTATCGAAGTGGTTTTCAAACATTGGTAGAAGAACATTTCTTCTCTTAAAATTTCATTGTCGACAGATCGACGATATGCAATCAGTTGACACAACGGGCCACATCGGTTGTTTCATCACACTGAATTGAAAACACTGGAGATGCTTTCACCTCCAAAATTTACATTTTAATGTCTTCTGACAGTTCTTGAAGTCTGCACTTCACTGTGTTGTCAAAAAGAGAAATTTTAGACAATTTCTGCCGACTCCCTTCATCCAAAACTATATTTACGGCTAATAACATTCATGGCTTTATTAATGTTTCCCCAAATGTATATACTTTTTTTGTCTTTGGCAATCAGATGAGCTAGTTCATATGATGCTTCCACTGCTTTCTCATTTTCTTGGTTAAAAGTACCCGATGAATCTAATTTCATACGTTTTAGTGAGTTGAGCTTAGTTGCAAAAATTATGTGAGTTTGTCTTTTAAGCCTGAATGCTTCGTGTTTAAATGTCTTTCCAAACGCACAGGCCTCATCGCATCGTTACGCAGAACAAAGTAGCAGATTACGCATTGAGGCTGTTGTATTCCGTTCCGTTCAATGACTGTGAAGCCATATTTAATGTAGTCATCATTGTACAGTCTCTCCTTGGACATCGTTATCAATTTTTTTAAGTCACAATATTAATAACACAATTCACACAGTTACAGCGAAGCATGCACAACACTCACAATAAACAACTTGACAAACACGTCCACTGCGAAAGTATACGAGGCACCGAATCAACAGTCGCCGGGCCTGGCCACTGAAGGTCTATCGGCGATGTGTTGTCATGGCCATTACTGCGCCATCTCTGATGGGGCAGTTATACTATGTAGCTCTCGCCAATTTGACTACAAGGGAAGAATAAGAATGTGTAGGGGTGGGAACAGAGCATTCAAGGACGAGCTACCCACAAAACGAGTCTATATGCCGCAGAGTGAGAGGGAGGGAGGAACTCCCACTCCATTTGTTGCTTCTGAAATTCCGATATGCTTTGTTCTTCAGAGTTAATGTCGACTCCTGAGTGTAGTAACTTATTGCCAATTAAGATCTTTGGTGAGAAAATGTCACTGTTTCATTAATTGCTGTGGTTAAACATTAATTAGTTGTAGCCCAAAATACCAATAGGCCTACATAGAATTTCACGCTAGCCGTGAAAGCCTAACATCTTATATTAAATATATTTTTTTATAATTTAGCCTACTATTGTTACCTTATCTCCTGTTGTTGTCGCCACTAGATCAATTTGATATAATTCCGACAATTATACAAGTACCTCCTTCATGTAATATATTTTGTTTATGAGAAAAACCTTGTACAGTATGTAACAATAATACTGGAAAATGAAAGCAACTACTACATCGTTGATGACTAGAAACATGTCGCGTCTGGTCATAGTTTACTTTCACGCAAGTAGGTCCACAAAGTGTGCAATTAATCGTGCGTTGATTGGTCTTGTTCCCGCACCTGTTCTCAGGCTTCATTTTGCTCCTCACAACACAGCAAATTCCTTATTTCACCTGCAACCTCGCGGCTCCGCAGAGGTTTGTGTCGACAGTAGGCAATTACCAGTGCTTTTGAACGATTGAGTTGGCACGACAATCACTTGGAGAGATTCGAAAAATGTTTATTACACAAAATTGTAATTTTCCAGTTAAAAAAATTAATTCGGAAATCACATCACGCCCCCCCTGATAAAGCGCCACGCCCCCTAGGGGGGCGCGTCCCCCAGGTTGGGAACCCCTGATCTAGAGTGTGGCACTGTATGGAAATGAAACATGTATGATAACTAGTTCAGGAAGAAAAAGAATAAAACCTTTTGAAATGTAGTGTTACAGAAAAATGCTGAAGGTAAGGTGGATAGATAGAATTATGCAGCTTATTTTTTTACTAATTACTTTACGTCGCGCCGACACAGATAGGTCTTATGGCGACGATGGCACAGGATGGGGCTAGGAGTGGGAAGAAAGTGGTCGTAGCCTTAATGAAGGTACAGCTGCAGCATTTGTCTGGTGTGAAAATGGGAAACCTCGGAAAACCATCTTCAGGGCTACGAGAGTGGGGTTTGAACCCACTATCTCCCGAATACTGAATACTGGCCGCACTTAAGCTACTGCAGCTATCGAGCTCTGTGAATTACGAATGAAGAGGTACTGAATCAATCGGCGAGAGGAAAACGATTCGGCAAAATATGATCAGAACAAGAGATAGAATGATAGGACACATCTTAAGACTCCCATGACTTGTTCAGTTGGTTTTTGAGGGAAGTGTAGGGCGTCAGAATGGTAGGGGTAGCCAAGGTACGAATATGACAAACATATTAGAGTTCAGTAGATATAGTAGTTACGTAGAAATTAAAAGCTTAGCACAGAATAGGGTGGGATGGACAGTTGTATCACAGCAGTCTATGGACTGACGACCCGAACAGACAACAACAATAAAAGTTATAACTGTATGTATTTACGCGTCACTGTTGATATATACAGATCTTCGTTATCACTTGATGCCACCATCTGCATCGAGTTATGTACAGTTTATACAGAAATTATGGACAAAGCAGAGATATATGGAGTGAACTTTACTCTTCGAATGCAATGATCTACAAAGACTGGCAAGGAACAGGTCACGAGTTGAGACGCTTTGTTACACGCTTTGCCATACATTATAAGTTGTGTAAAACTAAGAAGTTCCATCAACCAGACTCAGATTGTGTTTCTGAACGTTATGTCAAGATCTGTGACACTATTGATATGGCCTAAGAACTGGAAACTACGGAATCAACACTCCTCTCGGTAATTTTGGAAATATTTCTTCACCCCTTCTTAATCCCCACCCCTGTCAGTGGAGGCTGAACATGGACTTAAAACGACATCCATAGTGTCCAATTCATATCAGCAACCCCAAAACTATGGATTCAACATTATTTTGGGTTATTTGTATATGCAACCTTCTCCCCACCTCCGCCCCTAGCAGTGCTAGCCATTTAGCACTAATTTATAAGTTTGAAATATTTAAACAGAATCTCTTGTAAATACCGAATTTAACGCTTCTATGCGTTTCACAGTCATTGCCGTAATACTGTAGTATGGAAATTCAGAGAGTACCTCGGCAGATTAATTTTATCTATAAGTTTTGAAATATTTCTGGCGCTATTTACAATGATCATGCTAATAACAGTATGGAAGTGTGGATCCAGTAGCCATAAGTATCTAGCAGATTAACGCTTGGTATGAGTTGAAAATGTTTAAAGTAGAATCTCTCCTTGGCCTTGCCTATATTCACGCACATTCCTACTTCGAACACCAGACCTTTATTCTACTGTAGAATCCTTGAGCTGACATATGGCCTGTCATTTCTTCATCAGATTCCTGATGCCAATATATCTGATGGTTGGTTTTAGGGCCTTAAAACATGGTTTTCGATGCCCCATAAGGAGTCATCGAGCTTTGTTCTGTCCTTGTACTGTATGCCAGATTCGATATTTTGCCTATATTAATGTGCCAAAGGGCCTAAATATAGGGAATGAGTTCTTGTAGACAGGGTTATCCGCAGGGTCCTAAAAGGTAAGTACACAAAATTTGATTCAGATTGACGGAACGGTACGGTTTGTATATGGAATGGACGGACAGAGATTCTGCTTAATGTAAGATATATATAAGTATACAGATTGCTACGGCTGATATTCTTTTTTAGCTAGTGGCTTTACGTCGCACCAACACAGATAGGTCTTATGGCGACGATGGGACAGGAAAGGGCTAGGAGTGGGAAGGAAGCGGCCGTAGCCTTAATTAAGGTACAGCCTGGTGTAAAAATGGGAAACCACAGAAAACCATTTTGAGGGCTGCCGTCAGTGGGATTCGATCCCACCATCTCCCGGATGCAAGCTCACAGTTGCGCGCTCCTAACCGCACGGCCAAATGGCTGATATCATACATATCATGAGATTATTTATGCAGACAATATAATTCTCTCCTCAAGATCCAGCGCGGAACTACAACAGACATTTAACGCGCTGATGAGGTGGACAGAAGAAAACTTCTTAAAAGTGGATAAGACAAGACATTTTCAAAGACCTTTAGACTGGGTGTAAAAGCTTCAGAGTTTTACATACACGGAAGGTCTCTGAAGAATGTATCGTGTTTAAAATATTTGGGCATCACGCTAAAATCTGCCCACATCAATGACAGGATGAATTTAGCAATTAAGGCCACAAATGACAAAAGAATCTGAATAAACTTTTTATCAAAGAGCATTAATACTATTACAGACTCGAAAGCCTCACACATTGTCTCATATGGTCTGGAAATTGTCTGGCCACATTTGAAAATAAAATAGCTAATGAAACTGAAAAAAGTGAAGACGTTTCTGAAAAATATCACTATTATGTCTCAAAACACACACCTTCAAGGCTTGTATATGAGTCAACATGTAAACCATTTTGCGTAGCAGGTCTTCGTTATTAGTTGATGCCACGTACAGTTTATAGAGAAATTAAGGACAAAGCGGAGACATATGGAGTGAATTTTACTCCACGGATGAAATGATCTACAAAGACTAGCAAAGAGCAGGCTACGAGTTTAGACGCTTTGTTATACACTTTGACATATATTGTTTTCATTTTAAGGTGTGTAAAACTAAGAAGTTCCATCAACAAGACTTGGATTGTGTTTGTGAATATTGTGACAAGACCTGTTAACGATACCATGATATGATCGTGCACTTCAGCACAAATCTTTTAAAAGCTTTTTGTAAAGATCATGAATGTTATTTTATTTGTTTATTTGATTTCGTGTTTGGCCATTGGCTGCAATAACGTTCATTATAATATGGCAGGAAACATCGATATTTTGTAGATTTTTCTAAAATTAGAGTTAATGTACTGAGAAGTTGTTGACTGATTGGCTACCACGTTAGATCAATACCTGCTCCCTCACACGACTTCCACCACATACACATACGCGCGGAACGACTATCCTTTATTTACTTCTCGCGGAGGACGTACTCGGGCGGTACACAAGGCTGACAACCTATCTACTTAGAAACCAAGGAGATAGTGGAGGAAAGGTGAATTAGAAGTCTTTTTCTTGCCGCGTGGACGCGCCATTGGTCTGGACCAGTGATATGGGGACAAGCAAAGGAGGTCTGTGGCGTAAGCACCCAGTTAAGAGCCGCAAAGTGGCATTTAGCCTCTACTTTCTGGCACAAACACCACTGGTCTGGATTGGTTAGGGTGAGGGATGGACAAGACCATTGGTCAGGTCTGCATTAATTGTGCCATAGTTGGTGAAGGAATCTAGTTATCATGATAGACGGGAATGAAGTCACGTACCACTTTACCCTGGCCAATTGGAATGCAAGTAACTACTGCAGCAATGGAAGATGGCATGTAATGTTCTTCATTAGGTTACAACATTAAATGTACATCTGGGGGGTGGGAAGGTGGGTTTCTGGGCATTGTAATGAATACATCTCTCATCTGACACTCTTTCCAAGTACGATTTCATTAATTTCTACCTACTTATAACGTTAGAAACATGTTGTGAGTAGGTGTCAATTTTTACCCACGTTAGGAAAAGAGATGCACCAGGGGCCACTGTAAGTCTTTATATTGTCTTTAGTATGGTTGTTAAGCAAGACAGAGGTGAGGTGTGGTATCAGGTTCCTGATATTCTGTGTGAACCATACACAACGCGCGCAGCCCCAGAAGCAATAGGCCTACTTATTAAGCGCACCACGTGAGTTGTATGCAATTCACGTCATCACTGTCTAAGGCAATGCCTTGTCTTCTCAGTCCTCAGCTCCTCGTTACATTACATAACAAGAACCACAATGAAGAGTCTGTGCCAAGTCTTGAAGGAATTCTTCCCTCGGTCGTCCTCTGCCTTTCTTCCGCGTGATTTTCCCTTCCAGTAAACTGGTAAGAAAGATTCAAGTCCGAGGAACAAAATTATAGGTCGTCCTCTGCCTTTCTTCCCCACGATTTTCACTTCCAGCAGACTGGTAAGAAAGATTCATGTCAGGGGAACAAAATTATAAAAAAAAGATCTGCAATGAATTTATTGATATGAGTGATAAGGATGTGTCATTATTTAGTAATGTTTCAGTTGAGTATTTACCTCGTGAATCTCCAAGTGAAAATAAATGAGAAGTAGGAAGTAACACCAGTAGTTACAAACCCGACAGTATAAACAGGACTGTTCAAGGTGATGAAGAAAAGGAAGTTCGAACTAAAGCAGGACCAAGAAGAAGCCGGTAATAGTAATCGACTATGACCATTCAAAATCATTCATAGAAGTTTCTGATCAGATGAAATCATACTCCCATTCCCTAAGACGTGGCATGAAATGTACTAATGCCCACGACAGCTGGAGTCCAACACTTAGGCCTAGCGCCACCGGCACGAAAAGGTCGACTACAGCTGCTCGAAAAGTGTCTATTGCGATGGCAACGATAACAGCGATGCAACATTTAACGGAGCTATCGCCCCGTGGGTTGGCTTGCTCTCAGTCTCTTTTGTAACATTATTCGGAGTGGTAGGCCTACTATATGAGCTGTTGCTGCTTTGTGTATTTACATGTTTGTTTTATGAATATTATTTTAGTTGTTAGTTAATTTTTGTTTTAGTTCTTAATTTTATTCTAAGTTAATCAGCGACCAGTTGTACAGTTTAGTTCTCTATTTAGCATATGCACTTGTTAAAGTTATTGTCAGAAACTTATAATCCTATTAGTGATCACAAAATCTATTTATCGGCACTGAGCTATTATTGCATAAGACCAATTTCATGTTTTTGCCCGTATAGAACTTACTACTAGTATTTACAATTCTTGTTTATATTATCCATTCAATTCAATACATTAAAACGTTATTGTCTCTAATGGTACATTACAATACAAATAACGGAAACACAACGAAAAACCACTGCAAGTTTTTAATCTTTTAACTTTCACTAATTTCATTTTCCGATAAATACATCAACTGTGTTTGAAAAATCAATAAACAAACGAGAATTATCCAATTTTTTCAATTTAATTGGCATATTTAGTATGACTTGGACATCAATATTATGTCATTAACGTCGAGACCATTGATGATACATTTTAAGTGTTAATTTTAATTGGTTACTTTTTAAGTAGTGACGAAATTTTATTGTGTAAAATATTTTCAATGAATAAAATTGTTATAAATAAGGTTTAATGTATGACTCAACCTTGAGAAAATCGTATAAAAGTTGGCCGAAGATGCTCGATATAGCGAGCGAAAGATGACCCAAATAACGGTTGTATTGTAATGTCCCTTTGGAGACAATAAACATTTTATGTATTGAATTGAGTGGATAATAAAAAAAGAACTGTAAATACTGAGCTATTAGCCAGACAAACTGTGAACTTTGAGAAGAGTAACTGGCGACAGTACTATGCTCGACTGAAGCGCACCTTCTTCTAATTAACTATATGTACAAATAACAATAAAAAATAAAAATTAATAATATGAACTCAAAATTAGCGTTCTTAACTTAAAAAATATAAATATTATGCACCACTTAAAAGCTCATAGTCAACTTTGCAGGCTAACTGCTTCTACATTGACCTCTACAAAAACTTACCCAACATTTCCATTAACAAAATCTGTTTTAATTCAAGATACTACCATTTAAAAGCAAGCATTAAAAGTAGAACACTATACTGTACACACATGATCATCCACAGCCTACAGACTCAAAAGTAGACTGATTACTGAGATCCAAACACAGCGCAAGACTACTACTTCAGGTTCCCTATGGGAATCGACATCTATATCAGACTAGTAGTTGTTAAACCCGGCACACTAGCCTATAATACAAAGAAAATAATACTGATAAGCAAAAAGCAAACTGAAGCACTGGAAATATTTTAAAGATATGGTCTACAATATAATGAAGTACGGTAGACTGACTTACATTATTGTGCTGCGTATCAGGAACATTGCAACTTACTTTACATGTCTCCACATTAGGAAATATTTCATTACATTTTTATCATCTGATTAGATGATGAAACATAATTTGTTCAAATATTCTTTTAAGAACTCACGAAAAATTAATATTGGTAATGGTTCCAAATTTCTTTCAAACGGAAATTAAATATTTGGAGACAATTTGTGGTTACTGGCATTATGTCATATTGTGATTCTTCAATGCTGAATATATTATATAGTGATAATTATAACAAATCGTACTGCCCTAACAACTGTCTTAAGAGTACATGAATTACCTCACTGATCTAATTTAGTGGTTCCCAAACTTTTGCAGTTGTTGGCCCCCTCCGTGAATAACCTCCAAGTGGCGATCAAGAGTGGATTTAGCAGAGCTGGTTACCACAAACTTACAACAAATACCACGTTGGGGTATTTTCTCCACTCGAAGGCTCAATACCATGAATATTTCGGACATGTGTCACGCGATTTCTCTTTGCCGAAAATGTTTTACCACAATACTCACAGACTGTACTTCCGCATTCATAATCAACGCTTTCAGCAACCTTCGTTCATTCCATACAAAATTCCTCTCAGTTAATATTCCGCCCTAACTTCGAACATGCAACACAAATAAATTATTACGAATCAGCTACACCAAGCTACACTAAACTACCAACACAGCACGTGGTCAGTCAAAGCTTAAATGTTAACAATCAGCATAAAGTGAGTCCACTCAAGACCTCCTTCCCGCCTTCAACATCAACACCCCTTCCGTCCCAGCACCAATAACTGAACTTTGCCGAACAGTACCCCATCCCCTCAAGAACGTGAAGCCAGCCAAGTGCTGGTCTGCATTGATTCAATCATCCAATGCTACGGGATAGAACGCTGCCAGTCTATTTAATATATGCCTGTGGATAGAGCTGTCCGGTATCTGTACAGTAAAGTAATAGCTTTTACCCCAATATGCCTACTATCTCCAATTGCAGGCGAGTGTTCTCAAAATCCAATTTTATCAAAACTCCCTTCAGTGAATAGCAGTGCCGGCTCCTGGATATCAGCAAATTCCACAAATATCTCAAGTTCTTCAAACCATTTTATCAAGGTACACACTTCGAACTCTATACGGTGCAATGCATATGCAATTATTATTATTATTATTATTATTATTATTATTATTATTATTATTATTATTATTATTATTATTATTATTACTGTTAATAATGCAATTTAGTACAAGTTAGTACATACCTTCATCCTCTGATCACGTTCTGGTCTAGCGGTTACCGTTTTTGATTGCTTAACAGGAGGTCCCGGGTTTGATGCCCAACTCAGCCAGAGAAATATGAATCATTGATATAATTTGGTTCGTGCTACCCCATTCTCGATATAAGAAGTAGAAAAATCACCTAATGCTGTGGGTGGAGGAGCGTAGAAGAACTGACCATCCTGCCGCAAGTAAAGTCCTGCACAGGATGCCTGTTCTCTGCATGTCTCTTGTTCCGATTCCTGGCGCTCAGTATGAAGATACTTGCTGAGAAATTTCCAACGTCTCGCGAAGAGGTTATTTCTATTTCACAATTTCACAATGAACTCACGACACTTTTCCCTAACACAATTAACGTGAACAGATGGTTTGATAATTAATTCAATTATTCATACTGGAGTTGATTGTATCATATCTTTGCTTATGGACATCATTGCCAAAGCGTTCAACCTCTCGTTTTTCACTGTGCTCCTAAGAATCGATTTTATGCGTTTCAAAGTGGAGAAACATCTTTCTGATTCAGCCGTTGTCATGGGGATGGTAATTATAATTTTGAGAAGTTTATGAACTTCACTAAAACAGTTGACAATCTGTTTTCACTCAGATATTTAAACAAATGAATTGCTCCTCTAATACTCCGGAAATTTTCTCTTCGGTACATAACATGAAGTTCTGCTTTAAGTTTTTCCCTTTCAAGCATGGGATAAAATGAACAGACATGGTTAAAAGATTCCTATGGAAACTTGGTAGAATGTGCCTCAAAGTGAACATCATTCAATAAAAGAGAAGCTTACAAATGGCTAGTAAACGAAAATCTCTCTCTTACTTGCATTGAAACCACGTCGCATATTTCTTTGGCTGACACTATTCGCCTACTATGCGGAGAAATGTCATCCTTTTTCCTTTTTCGATCCGGTTATGGAATGTTTTGTTCAATTTCCCTGTGAATTACATCCATTTATGCTGTTTGTCTCATTACGCGTTTTTCGAAAGAATCAATGTCATTCCTTATTTGAACACTATTTTTGTTTCGGGACTGAATTTGATTATATAGAAGATTAACGTAAACAAATGGACTGTTGAACACATATAACCAGAAAACAAATTCTGAATCACAAACAATGCATCTTAAGCCACTTACTTCGTTTAATGTGACCTTGTTTGTACATTTCTATTCAATTTCTTCAAGGCAATCTATTAGATTTTCCCTGTTTTCGTACACCACGTTCACAGTAGTAGTATAATTGGATGGTTCTAGCGCCACCACCGCCACCGGGCTCCCAGGGGACTCCTCCACCGCCACCGCTCTGGGGGGCCTCCCAGGGGCCTCCTCCACCGCCACCGCACTGGGGGGCCCTCACAGGGGCCCGCTCCACCGCCAACACCCGGGAGGCCTTTCCAGGGGCCTGCTCCACATCTCGCGCGAAATTTGAATTGGTAAGGAAAGCCACGTGCTTTTTTTTGACTGCCACTTGCTTTTTTGACAGACAACAACGCATCGCTAACCTCAGTACTGCCATCTTGACGGGCCTAAACCTTAGTGGTACCAACTTAACCTAACTAGCGCGAGATTTGAATCGGTAAACAAATCCACGTGCTTTTTGACAGACAACAACGTATCACAAACCTCAGTGCTGCCATCTTGACGGGCATAAACCTTAGTGCTGCCAACTTAACCTTACTAGCGCGAGATTTGAATCTGTAAACAATTCTACGTGCTTTTTTGACAGCTGTCATCCGCCATCTTTAATCAAGAGAGCACCGTGCTGCACTCTTGCAGGTAATTTCGTCAGATGTCATCCGCCATCTTTAATCTACAGAGCACCGCGCTGCCCTCTTTATGGCTACTACCTTGAGCACGTAGTAGCAGGCAATTTGAAAAGTTCCGTTAGCTGTCATCAACCACCTTTAATCAAGAGAGCACAGTGCTGCACTCTTTAGTTGAAATGTGGTGGTGGTAAATTCCACATTCTCTTGTTTGGAAACAAACTCACGTGCTTTTTTTGACTGCTGTCATCAACCATCCTTATTCAAGAGAGCGCCGTGCTGCACTCTTTAGTTGAAATGTGGTGCCGGCAAATTCGAAGTGCTTTACAAACTCACGTGTTTTTTGACAGCTACCATCCGCCATCTTTAATCAAGAGAGGACTGTGCTGCACTCTTTAGCTACATACCTTTAACATGTGGTGGTGGCAATTCGAAGAGCTTTACAAACTCACGTGCTTTTTTTGAGAGCTGTCATCTACCATCTTTAATCAAGAAAGCACAGTGCTGAACTCTTTAGTTGAAATGTGGTGGCGGCAAATTCGAAGTGCTATACAAACTTACGTGCATTTTTGACAGCTGTCATCCGCCATCCTTAAACAAGAGAGCACAGTGCTGCACTCTTTAGCTACTTACCTTTGAGGCGGACTATTTGAAAAATTCTATTTGACAAGCAGTTATCCGCCATCTTGCATCGCAAACCTCAGTGCTGCACTCTTTAGTTGAAATGTGGTGGCGGACAATTTGACAGCAGCCATCTTTAATCAACAGAGCATCGTGCTGCACTCTTTAGCTACATACGTTTGAAATGTGGTGGCGGGCAATTCCACGTGACAGCTGTCATTCGCCATCTTGCATCGCTAACCTTAGTGCTGCCCTCTTTAGGACACTGCTGGTAATTTTAAATCCACGTGATTTTTTTAACAGCTGTTATCCTCCTCCTTGTATCGCAAACCTC
Source organism: Anabrus simplex (assembly GCF_040414725.1). Taxonomy (NCBI): domain Eukaryota; kingdom Metazoa; phylum Arthropoda; class Insecta; order Orthoptera; family Tettigoniidae; genus Anabrus; species Anabrus simplex. The sequence continues at coordinate 43,171,473 of NC_090279.1, forward strand.
AGTGCTGCCCTCTTTAATTGAAATGTAGTGGCGAAAAATTTGAAAAATTCTATTTGACAAGCTGCCATCTTTAATCAACACAGCTACCGCTATCTTACATCGCTTACCTCGGTGCTGCACTCTCTAGTTGAAATGTGGTGGTGGGCAACTCTATTCGACAGCAGCCATCTTTATTCAACAGAGTACCGTGCTGCTATCTTTACGGCTACTACATCGCTAAATAGTACTTAAAGCCTGCTACACAAGATGGCGGTGGCTGTTATAGGCTCTTCCTCTGTTAAGGCATAGCTTTATCGAACAAGGTTAAACATGCATCGGCAAAGCTAGAGTAAGCACGTGTTGCAGTGATGACGTCATTGTGCATGTTTAGACCTGATTGTTTTCTTAAGAGTAAGTCGTTGTAAGGAATGCAATAAGAACAACCTTTTGAATGCGATCAAATATTTATTTACAATGTACTACAACAGTGTTCGTTTTGCTGCTGACGAGGATGGTATGCTTCTTTACAACGTTTTGCAGTATGCCTCCTGCAACATTCAAATTAAACAAAAACTTCTAGAAATATATTATACTAAGTATTGCACCCATAAGCGGATTTACGTAATTAATTTACAAATTAAAAGTTGAATATTTCGCATATTGGGATACTACAGTAGGCTGTGAATCTAGCAGTCACAAAGGAACTTTCTGGCGCCAGGCTATCGGCAAGGAAAATCCACGAAACTCTTCTTAGAGCACGAGCAACTTGTAAACCGCCCTGAGTACGGCATCCAATAAATTTTATGGTACCGCCTAGGAGTGGCGACTTTCTACTGGGTTCTCACGAGAAAATCACGCGTTGAGGCCTGACCTACTTAGCAGGACAAAGAAGACAACGATAACACCCACCAACCCTTGGGAGGAAATGGAAGCATCCACGCTGCGGAGAGCGCGAAAGTCTCAGCCAATCACAAAATTCCAAATTTGAATGTCCTGTCATAGCGGGAATCTACAGTCAGTATTTCGCTATTTGAAGCCCCGAAGAGTTGTGAAAAACAGTGTCCTGACTTCCTAATAATATTTGAAAATTTATCAGTGCGAAGGTGTGGTTAATTATTGGCTAATTAATAAAAATTTAACTTCACACGGAAGAGTAGTATCGCCCAGGAAATGAACTGTCATGGCGGGAAGAGCCATTCGCTGGAAGAAAATAACGCCGGTGACGCGCGCCGTCGTGTGGATTATCCTGTGATCGTTTCCCACGGCGCAATATAACAAGTAAGTCAGACCGAAATTAGGAAGATTTTGTACATAAATTTTGAAACTTTAACCTACGGATGTATGAAAAAGCGCTCCCGAGTGCTAGATCATTACGCCACATCCCTTCCACAGAACTATTTTCAAGGTGGAGGGAGAACTCATTACAAAAACCAGCGAGCAGGGTGCTGAATCTTCAGTGTGACAGTGTGACAGTGTGTTGACAGTGTGACAGTGGCTGTGTGTTTCACTGTGTATCCTGTTCGTGGATTAGTTGAATCTTCAGTGTGTTTAGAGTGTGTCAGCTAATTCAGTTAGTCAGCTTTGAACTTTACTTTTGTCTGGTAAGAAAGCGATCAGAGGCACTTGTAGGCATCCGAGTGAGCCATGTATTTTACTTGGGAGAGTAACATTTCAGAAATGAACACTTTAACAAACTTTACTTTACGTTGAATTTATGCAGAGATAACAGGCAATAGCTACACTTTCAACACTTGGCTTAAATGAACTCACATTACGAATCGAGAGGGACAAGTCCATGTTTTCAGCCTAGCTGCATAAAACCTCTCTAATCCACGGGTAGTTTGACATTTGTTGGAAAGCTATTTTATTCTTCATTTTTGGAGGACGATCAGCATAAATCAGCATAAATTTCTCCACAACATTGGAAACTGTACTTTAGCTTGCTTTTACCACTTACAATAAACTGCAAGCGAGATGTTTTCGGGAGAAATTAGTTAAATCAGACAGGGAGCAGAATGTCCTTTCATTAATGAAAGGCCGCTGTGTTAAAGACCTTGAGCAAATTGTTATGTTCCGAAGGGGTGAACGATCGGTAAGCTGTATGTAAACAAAAGCTGAGAGAGCGGTGTGCAGACCAGCAGGTGATTTTCAGGCAGGTAGCGAGAAGGAACTTCCGACTTCACGTCAGGAGTCTATGCAGTGCTATCGTCTAATCTTCACTGGAGTGCGAGAAAATGCGAGTGTTTATGTTAATGTAAGCGTGTGTAACGGCATGATAAAAATGTATCAGGTTTGCGTGTGTGAAAATTTGGAATACCACATCAGCTTCAAGATGGAATTCTAATTCACCATGACGGAGCCCGGAGGGTAATCCAACATGCCTCCATCACCCAGGTATGAGCATCAAATAAAATAATGTAAATAAATACGTAGGACCGTGCCTAATAGATGATCAAATGTAGCTTAGACTGTTAGGTAGGATTGTAAATAATTCACATTTTAATAATAATAATAATAATAATAATAATAATAATAATAATAATAATAATAATAATAATAATAATAATAACAATTACAATTATGATAATGTTGCACTTTCAGCTAGGGTTATTTGCGCACTTCCTTTATGTAGATGTGTTTGCGTATTGTTATGGATTATTCTGTAGTATGTCACTTTGAGAATTTTGGATGCTATATTATTTGATCTCTATGAGTGTAATGCCGATTCATAATTGTAATAGTAATCATCATGTTACTATATCGTTGGTTTTGAGCGACATTTCTGTTGGAGTTTGATTTTGTAGACGCCGCCTTGTCGATTTGAATGCTTATTTTGCTATTTTGCGGATTCAGCTTGTTATGTTGTGGAATCATCCTTCAGATGACCGTTTGCGGTAGTTATTATCCCGTGTATTTTGCGACGATTTTGGTAGACGCGAGTATTTATTTCTGTGTAGTTGCGGTTACACATTTTTCAATAATTGTGTTTTGAGAGGCAATCTCGTCATTTTAGTAAACAGTTAGTGACAGGAAGCCATTGATGAGTCAGCTCTGATATTTTGTGATATGTGAAGCAGAGAATGATCTAGAGATCGAGCTAAGTGAGTAATATCCCTGATGATCTACGTTGATAATGGAAATATGATATTTGGACCATGTCATGAACTGTCGTAAGAAATAGTGATGTGCACGACAGATATTTCGCCCGCCGGATACGAGCGAGGCCGTATTATGAGGTACTACGTCGAGAATAATAATGAGTTAAATAGAATTGAGAAATGAATAATTTAACCAAGAGTGTTAAAAATGTTGCGACATGGGTTATGATTGTAGGCAGAAGCCTGTATTTTGTTTCAAATAATTCCAGGGAAAGTAGATGATCGGCAAATATGCTAGCCGTAGTACATGTGATCAGAGCGACGAATCAATGTGTATTTTTGATAGTCATGTAGTGTCATTGATGACATGGAATAGCAGTAATTATTGTCCATAACGGTTAATTAGTGTCATGGCCAGACATTTGCCGTCTGAGGTTAGAGATTGCCGTCAAATTCACAATATTTTTGCTACTCGCAGCGGGGTAAAATTTTCTGTAGATTCTGATATTTTGCGCATTTTATCCTTATTAATTTCTAGTAGGCAGCGATGTTGGGATCCAGTCTTGTTTATTTGTTATTCTTTCTGAGTGTACCTTTTATTACCGTCTATTTGTAGGATGTGATCGTACGTGAATTATTTATATTTGATTTGATGTAAATAGATAGGTGTAGTTAGGCTAGTTTGATTTCTGTATTTTTCTTTTGTTGGAGCAGTGTTTCTCCGTTAACAGATTTAATTATGTAAATAAGATTCCATGTGTTAGGATAAGGGATCATCGATTAGGTCACAGTCAAAACCATAGTAGTGGTATGCTCATACCAGGCATTCAGTAATTACCAAACCTTTTAAATCCACTACATTTTAAATTAGGAAATGAAGCAATCTTTAATAAACCAGTTGTATAATAACTGCCGCAATGAATGAGGTAAAATAAGATGGCATCTGCCTCCATCTAGTGGTGGTACCACAAATAAGAGTTCATAATGAAATGCAGTCAGCGGCAAATTCAGTAAAAATTTTAATGTACAAGGATCGCTTTCATTTGAAATGTAAACATGAGGCACTTGGCCTAATCATTTGGATTATTTTAAGAAGTCCAGGCTATCACAGTCATGCAAGTGAAGTTTAAATAATTAAATGAGTGATTGTAACACTCAGGTTCATGTGTCAATAATTTCCTTTTCAACCACGAGTAGTTTGAATGTGATAGTGGTTATGTGGTAAATGAAGTACGATGTCCATGGCTGTTTTCTTTGAATTATTCCTTATTTGTTACACATGGTTAGCGTAATCCACGATTGTTTTAAAGTTGGGTGTTTCCCAAATGAGCCACATGTTTTAAAGGCTTGATAAATACCTCTGAGTCAGTGTTGATTTGATGACGAGATTAATTAATTAATTATTCAACTACTTTAATTTATTTTGAGTGACATTTTCTACGTAATACAATTCTGTACTTCAAATGAGGTGGTATTTCTGACCAGAGATTTGAGTTTATTCACGTCATCGTCTTGAAGACAGTCTCAACATAGTCTGGAATATTTTTAATTAATTTGATTGACCTTCAGTCAGTTTTATTCGGCAGATATTTGAGTTATTGTAAGGCAGATCCTCAATCTTTGATTTTCTTAGTCTCATTTATTTCACTTTGTTTACGTTTTTCACTAGTTTAGTTTACTTTCATTTTGACACTTTGCACTTTATTCAATAAATCAGTTTGTTATTTAAATTTTAATTCAGTCTTTGGGTGCAGTCATTTATAGTTAGTTTACCCCAACTTTTCATTTCCTCACTCCCTGATCGACGGGTGGCCTATCTTCGGGGATATATGGACGGTCCGCGACTGAGGAAGAAGAGTCTACATGCAGCGGTGGGTATCATTTAAATGTCATTTATTACAGGAGCAGCCGGCGCACAGAAGAAGGAAGAAGTCACCGCAGTTGCCTTGAAAAGGGCACAGTATGTTATGCTTTACAGAGAAGATCATACACTTCTTACCTTGTTGTTATTCCTTTTCTGAATCATCTTCATCATGAGGTACTAGAGAAAGTTCATTCATACACTGTGTACAGTGTTCAATCCTCGGATTTGGTACATCCCAATCATCATCACCATTTTCTCTTCGATGCTTGTAATGTCGTTGACAAGTTCTGCATAAAGCTACTTCGATCGACATCTTACTGTGTAGAGGAAGGATGCCCCAAAAATTATGTACGTAAGAGGCAGCGTACGTAGTTAAAAATCCTGGTGGTAAGCATTGAATAAGATGTTTCGACATCGACGTTCTATGTTTACAGAACATCTTAATAGCGTCACTCACTCGTGTAAGGTAAATAAGATGTTGCGTATGAGCATGCAAACAGCACGCACATTTACAGTTTTGTTCCATAGCGTACGATGTCGAAGCACACACTAATGTATATGATAAAGAGCTATTCTCATTTATAGTGTCGTAAAAATATTCGTTAGCGCATGGTATGTAACATCACTCATATGAATAATAAGACAATAGGGTGCTGTGTTAGCAGGAATGTTTTCAGATGTTTCAAATTCTAAACGAATATCAACTGGAGATTATTTTATAGATTCTTAATGATAAGAGCAGTCTATAACTACAATCGGTGCTTTATTTTTAAATTCTTGAGGTGTAAATAGCGGACGATCTTCTTTCTGATAATACGATGATGAAATTTACAAAACATGTCATAGAGCATCCCAAACTTATTTTTCTCAAAGTTAATGTCTATGTGTTCGTAGGGATACGTAATTCCGTTGAGATATAGTCTGACGTGTCTTAATTTACAGTGATCAAACAGTGAGCTATCTTTTCGTGATTGAATTTACGATTAGTTTGAAATCCAAAAATAATATACAAGGGCTTCTCAGTAAAACGTGATGTTTTAACAGCCCAGCTATGCTTGTTTGTAGGTGGTAACACAGGATATTCATGTAGTTCCCAACTTCGAAAACGTATAGGTAATGGTGTATCATTTTCTACAAGCTTGAGCAATCGAAGATTTTCACGATCAGATAAGGTTACATGTGGAATCCTCCACAGTATACGATGAAGTGTAATTTTCGATTCTACAGGTGTTTCTACTGCTTTAAGAGAATTGTAATCACTTCGATCACGGATTAGAATAAGCTCTTGTTTTGCGTTGATTATAATACGTGTAAATTCTTCTGCGAATCCAAAAATATGTTTCAGTGATAACATACCCGTAAAAGTTCCATCGTCATTAATCATCTAGTTGTTAGTAGCTTTTGAATACCATCCAGCCATCCGCAAAAGATTACTTTCTTCATCACAGGAAGAAGGGTAGAGTTTCATTGCACTTGTAATACTAACATTCTTCGTTCGATCTATTTCAACATTATTTACTTCATATCGCGCTTCAGAAAAGAGAAAAGGTAGAGCATGGTTGTTTAGTTGTGAAGTGCTAGGTCCACTTCCATCTGACTTTTCTAGTCGCCCTTCAATATAGAGGTAGCTTTTGTGTGGTAAGGTGTATACATCTTGCTGATAAATAATAAAATGAATTTCATCATTGTTATTTAATCGAAACTAAAAGGTTGATAGGAATGAAGCTCACTTCGTACTACACCTTCACGAGTTTCTACTGTATTCGTAATGTCTATCATTTCTTCCATCCTGTTGTAGTAGTGTATATCCTAAATATTGGAGTATCTGCTTGTGGGTATCTGGTAACTCGATGAGTCTCTGCACACATGTAGTATGTCTTCGGAATGTACACCGTGTTTTATAGATGTTTTTCATACTGGTTTGAGATGTAGTTTGTAAGCTACGTACGCGTTCCGATCTAAATGAATAAGCTGATTATGTTTATTTACAAGTCTAATAGTAATGTTGCTAATGTGTTTTACAGACAGAGGATGATAAGGAACTACTGATAGTTTCTCACAAATAGTATATCCACGTTCCTCTGTAACAATAAAGTCGTGCAGGACGTGCGAAGGTTGTAGATTACTATTCAAGTCTGTAATAATATTACAAGTAATGTTCACATGATAATTATGGAAGAGTGTTATAGGTTGATCAGACTCGTAACGTACGTTTGGTAGGAGCTCCCTCGATGAAAATCCAAGCAATGGTCCAATCGAATCAGGTTGTGATTTGAAGTCAATCTTAAATGATGATTCAATAACACATTTATGTGTAATGTCGCTTATGGTGATTGAGAACTTGTAATTATGATTACTAAAACTATCTTCTCCAAACTGATCAATTAACGTTGTTTCAATATAGTCATGAATATCGTCTACTGAATAACTACCTGAGGGTAGCGTTAGCACATACTCATCGTAATAGAACTTGTTTACACCATCACGCACATTATAGATTTTATTGTAGCTTTCAAACGACACTAGTCCAAGACTATGCGGCTGATAGCCAAGTTCGATTGGCGGAATAAAATAGACGGTTGTTTCAGGTCCTTCGCCACGTACAGCAAACGTTCTTTCACTGTTCATCATCACGTAGATACTAATGCTCTTTCTCTACTGTCTGGGTTTGATATAAGAACATAAGACATAATCGTCCGCACATGCGTGTATTAAAGTTTTGCACACGGTTTTTATTGTAAACAATGTCTGCACTGCTTCCGAAATAACGTATGTGCTCAAAAGGAGGAGGTAAGTCTCCATAGCTATCAAAATACCATACTTTAGATCTACGTTTTACATAAGCAACGTAATGAGTTCCAGGTCCACGACTGTTGTCCAAGTTAATTACGGCAGTTTCACGTTCACGTGGGCGCGCTTGTAGTTGATCGCGCATATACACTCCTCGAAAGTAATGAATTCCTATTTGTTTAGCAAACGTAAAATTTCATCATGCGTTAGAGCTCGATGTGGCAGTGCATTCAGTAGACGTATTTTGGATAAATGAAGATACCAAGCCCTTTCTTGTATGGCGCTAGCTTCATGTTCACACTTTTGCCTCGTAATGCAATTGCCTCCATCGTCTTGTTATGACGTTCACTCTCTTTCAACTGTTGTTTCGCTTCTTCTACAGCTTTGACAGTTCTAGCTACAGCACCAGCACCACCTAGCAATGACCCTAAAGCTGCTAGGCCAGCAAACAGCGCAGGAAGAAATCCTCCTCGTTTTGGTACAGGAATAACTCGTGCACGTTTACTAAATATTGCTCTGCACTTTGGAGAAATTCTCGCTGTTGCTGCGCGTAATGCCTTTGTAGTAGCTAAACGAGGATTGGATTCCCCTCGAATAACCTTTTGCGCAGCCTTTATAACATCTTCCCATCCCACAGTTTTAGTTTGCTTCTTCTCAATATCGTTTGGATATCGTTTTTTCAGCATGCTGTACACGACTTTACTAGTCAAGAGCAAATCATAAACTAACCGTTACCACTTGTTTTGTTTAATAAATATATTACTATTACGTACGTTATGATTCAGTTATCATGAAGATTATAAAGCAGCAAAACACGCTACCTGTTACCGACATTGTTCCACATCTCTTACCTAGTTCTAGTACAACTACAAGAAAACGTCATGGAACGTTGCTTCCTTTTACTGATCGATGTATTACATCACGTCCATCGTAATGCGGGAAAACAAAACTTTTACTTACATCTATTACTTCTGTAAATGGTATGCGCTTCGAGAATATTTGCGTTTTTGCAAAGCCACTCAATCAACCGCTATATACTATTCTACAAACTGTAATGCACGATCTAGTTAAAGATGGAATTAGATATTTTAAATTTAATTCGCATGAGCAAGTACCATCACCAGACGATGTGCTTCCTAATTCTCTTATGATCTTTGATGATGTCGCAACAGAACAGCAAAACGTAATTCGTGCATTCTTTAGTTTGGGTCGGCATAAATATGTTGATTGCATCTATTTGTGTCAAACCTATTCTCGGGTGCCTAAGCAGTTGATACGCGACAACGGAAATATTATTGTGTTTTTGCGGCAAGATGAGCGCAACATGCGACATGTGTATAACGATCATGTTAACACTGATATGACATTCGATGTCTTTAAACGTATGTGTGCTAAATGTTGGTCATTACACCGTTAGAGCTATTTAGTTATTGATAAAGAAAGTGATGTTCAGCATGGACGATATCGCATAGGTTTCGATCATTTTATATGCATTAACACAGAATTACAGTAACTACTTTATTAAAAACCATCATCATGTTAACATCTAGCAAGGAGATTACAAAACATATCAACCAAGCACGAAACAATATTCGACGGAAATTTAAAGAGCTTAAACGTATTCAAGCAGACACGGATTTATTTTTAAAAACACAACTAAGTACACCACTCATTCTACTTCATTACTGCAGTCTACTTCAAGTTTTGCTTCTATGCAAACATCATATCATAAAGAGAAGCATGAAGAAGAAGAAAAGCATGAACAAGATAAAGAAGAGAAGAAGCAGGATGTAGATCAAGAAGAGGAGGAGGAAGAGGAAGATAAGGGAGAAGAAGAACTTAATAATACATCACCATCTAAGCGTGTTGAGTTTTTAACTACAGATGTTATTGCTGAAACACCTACTACATCGACGCAAAATCTACCATCTTTGTCTGAGGTTATACCACCAGAGTATCGCAATCAGTTTAGAACTTTTATTCAAGATACCTATGGATCTCTCTTTGCACCTTATATAGAAAAACTTTTTACAGCACAAACTGACACTACCTACAGTATTCGTTACGAAGATGACTGTTTCTGGATAGGAAATTCGAATGTTAAGATTAATAACAACAAACTCATTGTAAAAGGTGTTACCTATAAACCTACGAAAGGACTCTTAGAACTTCTTTTCTCACGAATACCTGACAAGGATATAATTTTATAAGATGATCTTAAAAAATATAAAGCAATACTTTTTGCTACTGACGCAACACGACGTAATTACAAGAGAACAGAAGCTGTAAATGCAAATAAGAGTTACAAGTATCATGAGTTTATTTCTAAGCTGTTTCCGACTGCACGTAGTCTTGATGTTATCTACAAGCCTTTGTTGCCGTATGTGGATGTAAGATACTGGAATGACCCAAACTTACTCGTTGAACGATTACAACTTTTAAGAGCATCGCAAGAGCATCCCACAGGTCACGGATCAGAAATTATAGAAATAGAAAGGGAACTACGTTATACCGGTATTATTTTGTAATGGCTCATCAAGAGAAGATCTCACCTGTAAAGGTAAACATCGCACATGAGTTACATAAACCACCACGTCGCACCTACTGTCGCAGACGCGTTATTACACGAGGAAAAGGTGATCTGTGGCAAGCAGAATTAGTAGAAATTATTCCACATGCCTCTAGTAATAAGGGGTACAAGTATCTACTTACTGTTATCGATGTGTACTCGAAGTTTGCTTTTGTACAACCCGTGCTTTCTAAAACAGCAGCTCAAGTTAAAGAAGCATTTAAACATATTGTTGAAGAATCGAAACGCTGCCCAAGGCTTCTTCAAACTGATCAAGGTAAAGAGTTTTACAACAAGGATTTTTCTTCTTACCTCAAGTTACTTGGCATTCAACACTACTCTACGTTCAGCAATCTCAAGGGAAGTGTTGTAGAACGCTTTGATCGTACATTCAAAACAATGATGTGGCGAGAATTTACAGCACAAGTTTCATATCATTGGATTGATCTGCTACCTAAACTTTTATGTACCTACAACGATACACCTCATCGCACTATCGGAACAAAGCCACGCCTTGTTACAATGAATACACCTCGTGTAGATGCTATCCTTTCTTGTAATTAAAACAGCTGATCCACGTCGCTTTCGCTTTAAAGAAGGTGATTTTGTTCGCATCAGCAAACACAAGTCTATTTTTGCAAAAGGATACACACCTAACTGGAGCACTTAATTTTTTCATATCAGAAGTGTTAAGCTTACTAATCCAGTTACGTATTTACTTCGCGATCTCAGAGGACAGCCTACTGAAGGAGGATTCTACATCGAAGAACTGCAGAAAACTAAATATCCTGATCACTATTTCGTTGAACGTCTTATTCGACGTCGTGGGAATAAACTGTATATTAAATGGCTTGGTCTTAATAACAGCTTTAATTCATGGATTAATAAAGAGGATATACTTTAAATCTTATGTGTGTTTTCTTTTAATCCTCTACCTCTCCTTTCTTCTAAGTCACTAGGACATGCTGTAGGTTTAAACAACACCTGTAATATGTTCTGACAATTCATATTTATTTTAGAATATATATACATTTTTATCCTTTGTTTATTTTACGGTCTTTGTCACTCAGTTTTCGTTTTATTGCACCAACAACGACAAGTGCTGCTATCTTCTTCTCAGCAGCTGAAGCACTAGGTAAAAACACACACAACATAACTTTACGAAGCAGATTTTAACAGCTACACGTCATACACTGTGCAGGCAGCATGTTACTACGTGTCAGGCGAACGTGTTCTAGGGTCGCAGGGGGAGACGAAGCTCGACGAAAAGAAGATCAATCACTTTATTGATGAGTCCACGCCCAACATGCTCCCATGCTTCCTCATCTTTTTCCCAGCACGTTTCTTCACCTTTTCCTTGTTTACTCTCTCCGCAGCCATGATAAGTGTTCATAAGCGAAGACAACTCGTTAGTTTTAGGTCCGTGATACAGTTTAATTAGTTGACATGTACGGCACTGTCTCACAGAAGGTCTTCTACCTGAACTCACGTTATCATGATGTAAACTACACGTTTGAAGCCCTGACAAAACAGGATCTTGAGTCCAGTCACGAGGCACCTTATCCCAAATCTTCTTAACAACATTCGCAGCTACATTAACCAAAAATGGCTTTGGTAATGCATTTAACTCTTTTTCAGTAAAAGTGTTTAGTTTCTTTTTGCATGCATAAAACTATACGATCGCCTTTTCAACTGCGTTACACTTAGTATCTGTTAGAAATGACATGATGTCTTTACTCTACAAATGTTTCTTTTACATTAAGGTTATTTCGACACTGCAGTTTACATATGTTGTTCACTTCCCCGCATGCACTGCAACACAACCAATCAAAGAGCATGCATACATGTTGTAAAGACTGTTTACTTGATTCTCTACTATGCTCCCTTCGGAAGAGTTTTAAATGATGGACACCCCAATTCATGCATGTCGATAATTTCACACGATGATCATAATCACGCAACAATTCTTTCTTTTCACAGCCCTTTAAAAGAACAAGATCTGCTCTTGACAAATGTGCATTCATCATTAAAGGTAGAAAACGATAAGGTATTCCTTTTTCTTCCCACTTCAAACCTAAATTGTTTTCATTCCATTGAGTCTGCTTTTTATCTTCATCTGTTTGCAGACAGTAAGGGAACGGTGGGCTAAATACTAATCTAACAAGTTTTGGTGCCCACAACACACTGCAATCTAACATAGCCACCTCTTTAAACACCAATTTGTTGCCGTTTACTTTAAAGCCTTGCACATCAACTATTAATGTTTACGTCATGCTTGCGCCCCACTCTCTATCACTGTTTCTCGAAGACTAAAGCTTTTAGTCAACGAACAGGTTTAAACATGCACACCTACAATAACGTCATCGCTGCAGCACATGCACACTCTTGCTTTTATGATGCATACTTATTTCATTCCTTACACCGACTTACCCTTAAGAAAACGATCAGGTATAAACATGCTCAATGACGTCATCACTGCAGCACGTGCTTAATCTAGCTTTCCCGATGCATTTTTAAACTTGTTCAATAAAGCTATGCCTTAACAGAGGAAGAGGCTATAACAGCCACCGCCATCTTGTGTAGTAGGCTTTAAGTACTAATTAGCGATGTAGTAGCCGTAACGATAGCAGCACGGTACTCTGTTGAATAAAGATGGCTGCTGTCGAATAGAATTGTCCACCACCACATTTCAACTAAAGAGGGCAGCACTGAGGTTTGCGATGCAAGGAGGAGGATAGCACCTGTTAAAAAAATCACGTGGATTTAAAATTACCAGCAGTGTCCTAAAGAGGGCAGCACTAAGGTTAGCGATGCAAGATGGCGGATGACAGCTGTCACGTGGAATTGCCCGCCACCACATTTCAAAGGTATGTAGCTAAAGAGTGCAGCACGATGCTCTATTGATTAAAGATGGCTGCTATCAAATTGTTCGCCACCACATTTCAACTAAAGAGTGCAGCACTGAGGTTTGCGATGCAAGTTGGCGGATAACTGCTTGCCAAATAGAATTTTTCAAATAGTCCGACTCAAAGGTAAGTAGCTAAAGAGGGCAGCACTAAGGTTTGCGATGCTAGATGGCGGATGACAGCTGTGAAGTAGAAATTGTCCACTACTACGATAAAGAGTGCAGCACGGTGCTCTGTCGATTAAAGATGGCTGCTTTTCAAATTGTCTGCCACCACATTTCAAAGGTACTTAGCTAAAGAGTGCAGCACGGTGCTGTCTTGATTAAAGATGGCTGCTGTAGAATTTTTCAAATTGTGCGCCTCAAAGGTAAGTAGCTAAAGAGTGCAGCATTATGCTCTCTTGTTTAAAGATGGCGGATGACAGCTGTCAAAAAAGCACGTGAATTTGTAAAGCACATCGAATTTGCCGCCACCACATTTCAACTAAAGAGTGCAGCACTGTGCTCTCTTGATTAAAGATGGTAGATGACAGCTCTCAAAAAAGCACGTGAGTTTGTAAAGCACTTCGAATTTTCCGCCACCACATGTTAAAGGTTTATAGCTAAAGAGGGCAGCACGGTCCTCTCTTGATTAAAGATGCCGGAAAGTAGCTGTCAAAAAAGCATGTGAGTTTGTAAAGCACTTTGAATTTGCCGCCACCACATTTCAACTAAGGAGTGCAGCACGGCGCTCTCTTGAATAAAGTTGGTGGATGACAGCTGTCAAAAAAGCACGTGGATTTGTTTCCAAACAAGAGCACGTGGAATTTTTCAAATTGCCGCCACCACATTTCAAAGGTAAGTAGCTGATGAGTGCAGCACGGTGCTCTCTTGATTAAAGATGGCGGATGATATCTGGAAAAAGCATGTGGGTTTGTTTCCAAACAAGAGCACGTGGAATTTGCCAACACCACATTTCAACTAAAGAGTGCAGCACTATGCTCTCTTCATTAAAGATGGTTGATGATCACTAACGGATCGTTTCAACTTGCCTGCTACTACGTGCTTAAGGTAGTAGCCATAAAGAGGGCAGCGCGGTGCTCTGTAGATTAAAGATGGCGGATGATAGCTGACGAAATTACCTGCAAGAGGGCATCACGCTGCTCTCTTGATTAAAGATGGCGGATGACAGCTATCAAAAAAGCACGGAGATTTCTTTACCGATTCAAATCTCGCGCTAGTATTGTTAAGTTGGCAGCACTAAAGTTTAGGCCCGTCAAGATGGCTGCACTGAGGTTTATGATACGTTGTTGTCTGTCAAAAAGCACGTGGCTGTCAAGAATCACGTGGATTTGTTTACCGATTAAAATCTCGCAATAGTTAGGTTAAGTTGGTACCACTAAGGTTTAGGCCCGTCAAGATGGCAGTACTGAGGTTAGCGATGCGTTGTTGTCTGTCAAAAAAGCATTTGGCTGTCAAAAAAAGGACGTGGCTTTGTTTACCAATTCAAATTTCCGCGGGAGGTGGAGCAGGCCCCTGGGATGGCTCCCAGTGCGGTGGCGGTGGAGGATGCCCCTGGGAGGCCCCCCAGTGCGGTGGCGGTGGAGGAGGCCCCTGGGAGCCCGGTGGTGGTGGTGGTGGCGCTAGAACCATCCAATTATACTACACACAGTTCTTATGTTATAATTCCAGCTCGTGGGTGCAACTATCGGTGTTTTCTTCTTAACGATATTTTCGGGGAAATCTGATCTCTGAAATAAATTCGAAGAGAATCGCTGATAAATTTGAGAAGAAAATCCTCACTTTAGGAATATGATTTGTTGATTGTTCCATGATAAGATTAAGCTTATCGGCATAGCAATGTGCGTACGGATAGTGCTCACGAACCTTTGCCTGAACTCCACCAAGAGAGCCGCTAAAAACATGGGCTCCATCACAGCTCTGTACAGTCAACTTATGGCGAGAATGGCCTACCAAGGGATTAATCTGTTCCAAGAAGGTTTCTGTTATTCCACTCGCCGATTTGTCAAATGGATACAAGAATCCCCAGAATCTTTCATGTACCGAACCGTCGTGAAGGTATATTAAAACAATGACCAACTGACAACGGTTGGAGATGTCGATTGTTTCATCACACTGTATACCAAGAAATTCACCCTCTTTAATCTGTTGAGATATTTCCTTCCTACTCACTGCCAGCATGAAACTTAGAATGTCATTTTCAATCATCCTTGATGTCCCTGTTTCTAAGTGTTGCTTCAATACGCTATACAGATCAGCCGTGAAGTTAACTATTCCCTGAAATACACCTGGATTTTAAGAATTATCTTCTTCATTCTGGCCTCGGAGCGGCAATTCAAATTCCGCACGAAAATGTGCGCAAGTGAAGAGTCTCTTGAATATTTGCCTGTTCTTGTCCACGATCGAATTATGTTTACGAATAGTTTCACTGTAGTGACCACATAAACTAGACACGGCATTGACTTTACCAAGCATTTCAAAGTCCATGGTTCTAGTGATATGTTCTTAGGATCTTTCATGCTTTTTAATTTTCTCATTAATATGCTTGATATCACTTACCCCTGTGGTGACCATTTATCTCCTTTCATACAACAGGAGAATAGCAGGCAAGGAAAGCAGTAAAAGGTTTCTGAGATATCACTGCCACATATCCACGGGTTCTTGTTATATACGTCAGGAGAATTAATTTGTCATTGGAAAGCCTTTTTTCATTTTCCTTGATCTCCGATTTTTTCAACGAGAAGTATGGTGTCAGCCTACAACACTCCTTCAATTCGACTTTCTTCTCGATTGAAAGGAATAAAACGTTAGTTCTTTAATATCGGTAATAATACTGTACGAAGTACAAATATAACACTACGCCTAAGTAGTATAAGTGGACAGTTCGGCCACCACCTCCGGCTCTCGGGAGAGGCCTCCACCTCCCGCGGGAAATTTGACATTTGGCGGGAAATTTGAATTTTGGCGCCAGATTTGAATTTGTAAACAAAGCCACGTGCTTTTTGACAGCTGTCATCGACAACAACGCATCGCTAACCTCACTGCTGCCATCTTGACGGGCCTAAACCTCAATGCCGCCAAGTTACCCTCACTAGCGCGAGATTTGAATCGGTAAACAAATCCGCGTGCGTTTCTGACAGCCACGTGCTTTTGGACAGACAACAACGCATCGCTAACCTCACTGCTGCCATCTTCACGGGCCTAAACCTCAGTGCTGCCAACTTAACCTCACTAGCACGAGATTTCAATCGGTAAACAAAGCCACGTGCTTTTTTGACAGCCACGTGCTTTCTGACAGACGACGTATCGCTTACCTCAGTGCTGCCATCTTGACGGGCCTAAACCACAGTGCTGCAAACTTAACCTTACTAGCGCGAGATTTGAATCGGTAAACAAATCCACGTGCATTTCTCACAGCTGCCATCCGCCATCTTTAATCAACAGAGCACCGTGCTGCTATCTTTATCGTAGTAGCGAGCAATTCGACATGCAGCTGTCATCCGCCATCTTTAAACAACAGAAAACCGTGCGGCCCTCTTTATAGCTACTACCTTAAGCAC
Organism: Anabrus simplex; assembly: GCF_040414725.1. Taxonomy (NCBI): domain Eukaryota; kingdom Metazoa; phylum Arthropoda; class Insecta; order Orthoptera; family Tettigoniidae; genus Anabrus; species Anabrus simplex. The sequence continues at coordinate 43,188,238 of NC_090279.1, forward strand.
GTAGTAGCGGGCAATTTGAAAAGTTCCGTTAGCTGTCATCAGCCATCTTTAATCAAGAGAGCACAGTGCTGCCCTCTTTAGCTACTTACCTTTGAAATGTGGTGGCGGCAATTTGAAAAATTCCACGTGGTCTTGTTTGGAAACAAACCCACATGCTTTTTATAGCTGTCATCCGCCATCTTTAATCAACAGAGCACCGTGCTGCACTCTTTAGCTACATACCTTTGAAATGTGGTGGCGGCAATTTGAAAAATTCCACATTCTCTTGTTTGGAATCAAATACACGTACATTTTTAACAGTTGTCATCCGCCATCTTTAATCAACAGAGTACCGTGCTGCCATCTTTAGCTACTACCTTTGAAATGTGGTGGCGGCAATTTGAAAAATTCAACGTGCTCTTGTTTGGAAACAAACCCACGTGCTATTTTGACACCTGTCATCCGCCATCCTTAATCAAGAGAGCACCGTGCTGCATTCTTTAGCTACTTACCTTTGAAATGTGGTGGCGGATAATTTGAAAAATGCTTTTTGACAGCAGTCATCTTTAATCAACAGAGCACAGTGCTGCTATCTTGCGGGCAATTACGTCAGCTGTCATCCGCCATCTTACATCGCTAACCTCAGTGCTGCCCTCTTTAGCTACTTACATTTGAAATGTGGTGGCGGATAATTTAAAACATTCTACAGCAGCCATCTCTCGACGCTAATTGCACAACATGGCGGCTATGCATGACTCCTTAAGGGTGCTTACGCAAGATGGCTGCTATACATAGGTTCTTATGAGACTCCCTTGGGATGCTTGCGCAAGATGGCGGCTATACATGGCTCCTTATGAGACGACCTAGGGATGCTTGCTCAAGATGGTGGCTGCTCTTATGAGACGGCTTAAAGGTCCTTGCACAAGATGGCTTGAGACGCCCTAAGGATGCTTGCGCAAGATGGCGGACACAAGATGTTGGATATATACGACTCCTTATGAGACCCCTTAAGAGTGCTTGCGCAAGATGGCTGCCGCACTTATCAAGAAAGCTAGCTTAGAGGCTAACGTAGCGTGCTAGTTCGATTTATTACATTTGGGGCTTAAATGCAAAATGTTAAATATCTCGAAAATGGTGCATCTTAGAGCAAAACGGACAAACTTTTTCCACCTAATACCGAGGTGCGCAGTATGAGGAACATGATGGCATAAGAAAAACATAGTCAAATGATGAGATCAACGGTTGGGTTCCTACTTAGGCCCTTTGGCGTTTGCTCTGTTTTTAGCTTGTATTCAGGCAAGTTTTTGTAACATGATCAGGTCTAGCTATGGTAGAGAGTATAACGTGCCGTGCTGGTTCGACTAATTAAATTTAGGGCTTAAATAAAAAATGTTAAATATCTCGAAAACGGTGCATCGTAGAGCAAAACGGACAAAATGTTTCCGCCCAATGCCCAGGTTCACAGTATGAGGAACATGATGGCATAAGAAAAACATAGTCTAATGATGAGATCAACGGTTCGGTTCCTAGTTAGGTTTTTTTATCATTGACGGCTATCCAATTCTACAAGATGGCGGCTATACATAGCTTCTTATGAGACAGCTTAAGAGTGCTTGCACAAGATGGCTGCTGCTTTTATGAGACGGCCTGCGGATGCTTACGCAAGATGGCGGACACAAAATGGTGACTATACATAGCTCCTTATGGGACAGCATAGGGGTGCTCGCACAAGATGGCGGCTACTCATATGAAGAAAGCTAGCATAGAGGCTACTGCGCAAGATGGTGGCTGCTGTTATGCATGCGGTAGAAGGAAATTTAAAAATTCTATGTGCTTTATTGACAAGCTGCTATATTTAACTAACAGAGCACCGTGCTGCCATCTTTGGCTACTACCTTACGTACGTGGTAGCGGGTAATTTGAAAAATTCGGCGTGTTTTTTGACAGCGATGAACCTCGACTTTCGAAGTTCTTCTTCGATTGACAAGATTTCGTTTTCGTGTGACGAATGACCAGCACTTCTAGATGCTATTAACTTTTTCAGTCTCTCCACTAGATTGTTTGGATCATTCCAATGAACTAATTTGATCTTCTTTCTTTGTTCATTTTTCCACTTAGCTACTTTTGATCCTCTTCCTGTACGTTTGTATTTGAGTGCACTCACGAATTTTGGTGTGTTCCTTCCTTTTTTCACTTTTGCATCTTCCACTAATGGCTTGATAATTTTTTGAAATTTGAGCGATTTTGTGCCTCTCATTTGCTTGTCAGCGTCATACTGTTTCCTGTGCACGTTAGTGTAATTTAATATATGACTGTAAGCTGACAGATCCTTATCATCATACAGCTGTGCGTCCGGATCTTTCTGAAATATTAATTCAAGGAGACCTTCAGTTAAATGATAGTTAATGTTGTCAATTATAAGATTGTTATCGCGAAACAGTACTTTTTACTCCCTAAATAGTGTTCTCCATGAACTACTCGAACCCCAAATATTCTACCAACTCTGTGTCTCAATTGTGGGTTAAGATAATTTTGCAGGAGAGTCGTAACCTTTCTGTCCAGAGCTTCTTCTTCTTCTTTTTCTTCTTCATCACTTATATAACTATTTAATTTTCGATTTTTCTTTGCATTTAATCCATTCGAGTTAACTGTAAGTTGCTGTAGTTTATTTAATGGTACAGTTATTGGTTTAAATGTTTCCTCTAACTTTAGTTGGTTTAAAGCCATATCTGCTTTAAGAGAGTTATATTTTTTTTACATCTTTTCTTAATTTTGCTAGTTTATCCTTTACACGACTTTTTTCCACTATGTTCGCCTTCATTTTTAAACTGAAGTGTAACGTCTATTGTTTTACTCATATATAGTATATTCAATGAGTATATGGAGCGGAAGATCGTTAGTATTCCATTGTTCTGGATTCCTTAGGCGGAATTGAATTTCATCACCTTCCTTTACAGCAATTGGTGTACTTACTTCTAATTCGATTGGATTGTTCACGTGATTAATCATCGCGTATACCAGAGAACCACGTGAAACTGTTAACGGTGTAAGTGTACCCGTGTAGGGAAGCTTATGCATAAGTCGACAATTTTGTAGCATATATATTGGTGACTGATTTGACGGTAGACTGTTAATTTGAAAAATAGCTTTTCTTGGTTTATTGTGCAGTTCCTTTTTCATCACTTCAAACTCTTCTTTTGCAGTAGCAAACGTTTCTAAATACTGTTTGTTAACAACATTTTGCTCGTGGATAGGTGAATCAACATTTGTAATTCGTTTATTCTTCATATTTAATTCTCCGTTAGATTCTACTGGTAGATAATTTTTCTGAAGTTTAGATATGACAAGTTTTAACTCGTCAACTTCTCTCCGCGCAGCTGCATACTGTTCTACAAAGATTTTATTTGCAAAACCTTTCTCATTTAACGGATTATGTACGTTAGTAATTCGCTTATTTTCCATACTCAACGTGCCACCCACATCAACGTTTAGTTTCTGTTGATTGGTTATTTCATTCTTCAGTTTTTCGAGTTCTTCACGCGCTGCTGAATGTTTTTCCAGGTATGCTTTATTAATCGCATCCGTCGAATGAATAGGTTTGCCGATGTTAGTTACTCGTTTATTTTGCATATCTATCGATCCATCGTCATTCACTTGTAGTAGTCTACCTTTTGTATGCTTTTCCAAAAATAAAAGCGAAATTGCATCTTGTTCCTCTTCAGGATCTGCCACACCCGATATTCTCTTGTTGTTCATGTTGAGGTTATTGTCAGTTAAAGGAAGGTGATCATCCACAATATCACGTAAAAGAGAGTCAACATATTCTATTCGTGCAGAAACGTCGTTGATTCGTTTCTCCAAATTTCTCTGCACATGGTTAGTGTGCGTACGCATTGTGTCAAGCGAAACTGCTTCGTTTCCATTCATCGCTGGAGCTATTCCATTCAACCTTTTGTTCTTAAAATCAACTGCATCCTCTTCTAGTTCACATATGTCATGTATTTCATTTTTAAGATATAAAATTTCACGTTGATGTCTTCTTTATTAATACTGTTCTTAACGGTTTTTAACACATAATTTTTATTACAAGCATCCTCCATGTTTATAGGATTGCCGACGTTCTTTAAACGTTTACCATGAATACTTAAGTTTCCGTCAGATGTTGATGTTACGTAATTTGTATTAACCAACATTTTTTCATCTACATATGATTTAGTAGCAATATCATGTCGTGATGATGGTCGCATTACATACACGTTACTGGTTCTGTTGTTTGATGCCATCGTGATGTTCTTTCTGTACTCAACAATTCGAAAATGAGGTCGTTAATGTATACACTGTGGTATTTATATCACATAAAATATATAGAATCCATTTCGATATCGACCTTTGCTTATTTCGCTATCCTTATCGATAACGAGAAAGCTGAATTTCGACTGCGACCAACAACGATAACATAAATCAGTGAACTGGTAGTAACTCATATCGGTGTTCACGTGATCGTCGTAGACATGACGAAGATTTCTTGCATCTTGTTTAAACAGAATAATGAAATTAGCGTTGTCTCTAATAACTTGTTTGGAAATGCAGGAATAGGTCTGACATAAGTAAAAAACATCCACGATATGGTGTCGACCTCTACTAAAGTAGTCTTTCATGTGCTGCTGTTTGTCGCTTGCTACATCGTCAAAAATAAAAACGGAATTTCTTTGAGTTTTTTCTGGCGGTATTACTTGCTCACGATGAGAGTAAAACTCACACCATATTTCTATAATAGATTTTAAAAGCTTCTGTAGCTCAATATATTTCTTCTGCGACAATGATTTTGAGTAAACATACACATTCTCAAATCGTAACCCGTTCGGTTGCAATTACAAATTAATCATTACATTAGTCTTCCCTGCATTCGATGGACCGCATATAATACCGCGTAATGTGTCCGGCAACAGTTTACTATGTTTATTTTTCTTTCTTACTGAACGTTTTGTGTCGTTCAGATTTGCAACAGGTATAGATAACGATTTTTTTATTGTCTTTACCATCACTTTCTTTTGATGATAATAATTTTCAACGATCGAGTGCACAGGAGCAACACGTACAGTGGATTTCTTTTTCTCAAAGTTATTGTTGATTATTAAATAAACATGAACTTTTTTTACCTTCTGTTTTACTTATCTAGTTTCAAAATGGTTCGTGCATCACACTACACCTTGTATTAAGAAGTGCTGGAAGAGCTGTCCTGTTATAGTGATCTAATAATATGTTGCCAACTTCACAACCCCTCATATACCGACAAGAAGGTGACCATTTTCTGTGTTCTGTTAACGGATCATCATCTTTTTCCCACGAAAATAATTCGATTCCGCAAAAAATACATTTAACTGCGTCTAGGTATCCCGTGTAGTAAAATCCAGCTTTAGCTAAACTTACGGGGTCTGTCCACGGTACACGCCATCTAGCGAAAGTCTTTAAGCGATCTACCTCAGATTTTAAATTCAACGGACGAGGAATGTACGCCATGTCGTTGTAAAATGAGGAGAGCAGAAAAATATCCCTCTTATATATATATATCTTCCTACCTTCAAAAAAAGAATAAAAATGAACTTACATACATTTTTGTACTCAACAGTTGCACATCGTGTAAAAATGTACTTCGTATATAATAACACACTTGCTAGCAGGAGCTCTTATTTGAGTATGCTGCGTCGAAGACGCAACGTTGTAGCAGTTCCATGTAAACGAGTAGGGAAAGGAGGAATAATAGGCAAAGTTCTTAATAAAGCTATAGATAATTTACCAGTAGAATTGCACATACCAGGTTATGAATTTTTTGGACCTGGGACAAAGTTAGAAAAACGACTTAAGCGTGGTGATCAAGGAATAAATCTATTAGATAAGGCATGTAAAGAACACGATATCGCTTATGCTACATACAAAGACCAGAACAGAAGGAAAGAAGCAAATGAAATCTTAGCCTCTAAGGCTTGGTCTTGTGTAAACTCTCAGGACGCATCATTAGGAGAAAGAGCAGCTGCACTAGCAGTTACGGGTATTATGAAAGCGAAATTTAAAGTAGGTGCGGGTAGACGAAGAAGAAAATCAAATCAACGAAGAGAAAGTGTAAAACAAAAAAAAAAAGACAGCACGCTGTATAAAAAGAAAGGTGGTTTTCTTCCACTCCTTCCGATATTTGCAGCCTTGTCGGGCTTGGGCGGTCTAGTTGGTGGAGCCGAGGGCATAGCATCGGCTGTAAACAAGGCGAAAGCCGCACAGGAAGAATTAAAAGAAATGAAACGCCACAATCGAATTCTAGAAGCGATGCGTGGGAAAGGGCTTTCTACTAGAAACAAAGGAAAGGGCATTTACTTAAATCCTCCAGCATACAAAAGATAATGGAAGGCCTGCCGAATAGATCTATATCGTTACGTATTTCGTTTAAAAATTCCCTACTTCAGAGGTGTGTTTATGCGAGATACGTTATCGAAAATTTCTCGTAAAAATGAGAGTTGTATTTTGAATTTAGATCCGATAAGTAAATCTGGTTCGCACTGGGTTGCGTTCAGTAAACGAGGTGCGTATGTGTACTACTTCGATAGTTTTGGTAATTTACGTCCCCCTAAAGAGGTATTAGAATATTTAAAAAAACTGCTTCATTCGGTATAATTTTCATTCTTATCAAACTTTTAATTCATCAATTTGTGGTCATCTGTGTTTACTATTTTTAAACTGTATATACAGCACGACTTTAGTATTTGTGTTCAGTGTACACGATGCCATATGAAAGACGGATTACACTCGAGGGTAGAGGCTCGAAGATTGATGTAGTATTAGAAACCCCGATTTATTTGAATAGAGCTTCCTTCTATGAAATAGGACTTGCCGCACTATTTACATCTAATAGTATTCGAAATGTCACTAGTAAAAATAATAAGTTTGCTGTATATTTGAATGGTAAAAAAATTATTTTGAGTGTGGCAGAAGGTATTTATGAATTCGAAGATCTCGTGGCAAAAATAAAACGTTTGCTAACTATTAAAAGAGTAAAACTATTTTTGCAGGAGTACACTCCAAAACTTAGTTTTTTATCTCGACTATTAACAACAAACCTACTATGCATTCTCCGTTTGACATTGATTTCAATGTATCGAACAGTGTTGGTGGTAGCTTAGGTTATCTGTTAAAAGTATATGAGAAATATGGTAACCATGAATCACAGCTGAATGAAATAGGTAACGTGAGCGTTAATAGCACAAATAACCAGATTGGTATTAAAATGAAGGGAGACAAAACAACTGTAATCACATTACCTGAAGGTAGTTACACTTTTTCGGAAATAGGAGCTCTAGTTCAAGAAGCAATAATTAACAGCTTTCCTATTCTCGAAGAGGAGAATGACCCTCTAGATGGAGATAGTGAACTTATTACTATTACTTATGAAAAGACTTATCTTCGCTGTAAAATGTCTTCAAACCTAGACGTAGACTTTGATGTTTCCGACTCAATTGCTGATTTGTTAGGATTTTCACGACAAAAATATTAAGCTAATAAATTACATATTTCAGGGGAGATTATTAAAATTAATATCGTGAACTCGATTCGCGTATGTTGTAATCTCGTGTTAGGTTCCGGTTCCTACCTCAACGGTAAACAAACACATTCGTTATACAATTTTAAACCGCTTGTTCCAGCAGGCTATCCTATCGTAGTTCAACCGTCAACTATAAGCTTCTTACCGGTAAACACTAGTGTTATTCAACATATATCCGTCGTACTCGAAGATCAGTTCGAAAACCCAATCGACATACAAAATGAAGATGTAACAGTAGAGTTAATTATTCGTCCAGTAAAAATACAGTAATCATATAAAACATAAAGCGTACTCTTATGTACTTTCATTCGAGTAAGGAACAGTTGAACAACAACATCATGGTGGTAATTTACAACAACCAGTCAAAAAACGGAGGATTAAAAGAGGAAGCAGCCAGAGTACTAAAATATAGAGTAAAGCTTAAAAAAAACAATCTCATCGTGTACGCGACAAGAAAAAATTAACCGCAGAAATTAAAGACTTTTTTCAATCGCTAGGCTACCGACTACTATAAGTTCTATTTCTCCTACGGAAACTACTTTACTCTCTTTTCGTGTGTAATCAAGGTAGCATTACTCTCTTTTCTTGTGTAATCACTTTACAATGCTACCGACTGCCACAGGATAAAGCATATAAATTCTAATTCTCTACCAAAAACTAGTTTAGTCTCTTTTTGTGTACAATCACGCTAACATCAAGGAGAAATATGTTCAACGTAACGGACAAAGTTCTATTTGACAACAGAGTTGCCAGGCGGGAAGTGAGGAGCTATCATCCGTATGCAGGCACGAAATATGAAAGCAACGATGAAATTCGAGTTCCTGTACACAACCAAGAACATATCTTTTTACCCTCTGAAGCAGATGTTCACATCGAAGGTGAAATAGTTAGATCAAGCGCAGATAATACACCTTCACCAACAGCCGCTCCCGATCAAAACTTTGCAGCAAATCTCTTCGATGAAATTCGTATTGAATTGAATGGGAAAGAGATTGAAAGAACTCGACGTGTAGGTACGACTAGTGCTATGAAAACTTTCGCCTCTTATTCTAAAAATGAAATGCTAGCGCTGCAAAATGCCGGCTATTTTCCATCAATTTCTACACCACCAAACGAAGTTAATATTGCCCACGCAACTACAAAGCTGTTCCATGCAATTATCCCACTGCATGTTCTTCGCGGATTATTTGAAGACTACAGGAAACCATTCATAAACTGTAAACTTGAATTTATCTTTATTCGTTCTAGAGATGACAAATGTGCACTGTTTTCAGCCAACGCGGAAGATACAGCTAAGGTCAAAGTACGAAAAATGTATATAAAGCTACCAACTCTAATACTGTCCGACGAGGAAGAAGTTAAACGCATAAAGTTAATCCAAAAAAATCCTTCTATTCCTGTAGCATTTCGATCGTGGAGTTATCACGAGTTACCTACTATTCCAAATTCAACGAAAATTAATTGGACTGTTATGACTACGTCACAAATAGAAAACCGAGAGTTTTTATGCTTGCTTTCCAAACCGATCGTAAGAAAATTAATGCTTTGTCTTCTCTGTTCGATCACTGTAATATTCGATCCGTTGCCGTATTCTTAAATTCAAACTTTTATCCCTATCAAAAGGCTGTAGCTAATTTTAACAATGGCGACTGCAGTGAATTGTATGATATGTTCATCAAGTTTCGTAATGCATACTATCAGCTTGATGATAATCGTTCCGAACCGAATATATCACGAAGTGAATTTCAGTCGCATTGTCCTATTGTTGTTATTAATTGCATGGAACAGGCTGAATCGATAAAATCTTCCTCTGTAGATGTTCGCGTTGAAATTGAAACAAATGAACCTATTCCAGCCAACACTACTCTGCATTGCATTATTTTTCATGACCGCATAATAAATTATAAACCACTAACGAATGAAGTATTTTTCTTCCAATAATCTTGCGCGAGTTTTTCTTCCTTTTTTAACAATAGTGTATATAAACGAGAGAGAGAGTATTCTCTGCTTCAGTTCTTCGATATCAAGCACACCATGAGTGCAAAACCCAGAGGAGTGATAGTTGACATTCAGAGGTTACCTACTGGAGGTTACGAGATAGCCTGTTTTAATATAGATTCGTCTACAAATGTGTTATCTACAGCTCTATTAGGTATGAGTGTACCTAATTTAGATTTCACGCTTACGTCGTTTTTCAATCTTCTCAGTGATCAGCAATACCAATATCTGCTTGTGTGCAACTGTGTTAATGAGTTACGTCTATTAGCACTGCGAGAGTATCCTCGTACATGCATAATTGACGTGAACACTATAGAAGGTGTACCTGATTTAAGAACAATGCGTAACGAGTGTTTCCCCGTTGACTGTCCGCGTCATTTACCACACGTTGCAAGACATTCAGGCAGCTGTGCTATGTTCAACGTTCACGCAGTTCATAGTTGGCTAAAATCGTCAGATGGTGTGATGAGAATAGTGTGTTCAGTGATAAACAAATTTAAGAAAGAAGGTGTGAGCAGATTCAATAAATTTAAGTGGGCTTTCTTCCCTGAAAACATATTATCTATTTACGAACAACATCAGTTAAGTGCGCTCTGGCAGTATCTACCAGATCATCTGAAGGCGAACTTACACCATGATTGTCAGGATTCAGGAGCTAACAACGACAACAACGTCCGAGCTTGATTTCAGCTACTAATTCAACAATTATTAAGGTGAAGAAAAAAACATATAATGACGTCCTTTTTTTCTTGCTTGCTTTTACGGTTTTATTCTGCTACCAACTATTTTTTTCTCTCCTCTGCAGGTCTCTCCTCATGGTGCGCACAACAACAACGTCCGAGCTTGATTTCAGCTACTAATTCAACAAATATTAAGGTAAAGAAAAATAAATATTAGTTTCCTTTTTTTCTTGCTTTTTCTGTTTTATGTTTTATTCTGCTATCAAATAATTTTTCTTTCCTTTTTCCCCTGCAGATCTCTCCTCGTGGTGGCAGACAAGGAATCAATCTCTGCAGATCTCTCCTCATGGTGGCAGTCAAAGATTCAATCGAAATTTTATATCAAAAAACAAAAACTCTGCAGTTTCTCATTCAATAAATTTGATTGTAAAAATGAATATGTTCTCTTTTTCTCATTCTCCTACTCCTACTTTAGTTACAGTACAAGGAATAAAAGGAGAGGCAGCGCAGGATAGTTGAAAGAAATACTTTTTAACAACTCTTTTGATCATCTAGTTTAGAATTTATTTTTTCGAAAAAGAAAAAAGATTAAATAAAGGTTTACAATGCACTTTAATATATATCGAAAGTTAACTTACAGTATAATAGTATACAGTGCACTAAATACAGTACATTACATTGAATAAAAGAGACAGCGAGTGAAATTCTGTAAGATTATATTTTTTCTTAATCAAATACAGAAGAAACAAAAGTTTCTAAAATAAAATTAGTATACAGTGCACTTTAAAAGAGAAAGTAGTACAATACATTGAATAAAAGAAACAGTGAGTGAAATGTTTATCTAGTGTGAAATTCTATAAGATCACAATTTTTTGTTAATCAAATACAGACAAGTTTCTAAAATAAAATGAGTAATGTAATCATAGAAAAAACAAGAGCTTCTCCTCTTATTACTTAATAATCACATTATTACATTATTTTTCATACAGAAGAGTAAACTGATGACGAAGTGGAGGAGGTGCTCACAAAAAAGCAAAAACCTACTTTGCAAGACAGCTATACGTTCGTTATACTTCTTTTCTCTGCAAGACTGTAATGTCCAAATGGTAAGGTATTAATTTTGTTACCTGTGATGTACCTTTCGTCATCATTAGCTGTGAGTGCTCTTTTGTAGTGACGAACCGTGAACACAGAATGAGAAGTGGAAGTGATGCACACTTGTAGTTTGGTCACTCGTTCACCTTCATACAGACAACGTCTATACTGATCAATTGTAAGGTGATCGACAACAATTTTTGACACCCTTAGCTTTACATGTAGGTTTCTCTTTTTCACACAACTTAATAGCATACATCTTTGGTCGCAAACCTACAAATTCTTCAACAATACTTCCACCGTTTTCATCCTCCATCAGACCTATTTCACCTGAATTTTTTCTTTCAATTTGAAAGGATTATTTTCATCATAATTTCCTGTGTCAAACAAAACTGAATTTTCCTTCATAAACTCGTATATATCAAATGAAGAATTGTATATCAAACTATCGGTATCAGTGTATAGTAGTTGTGAGTTTTGATCTGTGTTTCTCAAAATAACGTTGTAGTGAAAATCGTTCATTTTCATTTTTGACAAATCTAAAATTGTAGCACCGAGGTAAACCGGTTGATTGTAAAGAATTTGAAGTTTCTTCATTTCGATAATCATACACTGATCGTCTACTATAATACGACGTTTGAAGTTTGCTCTTGAGTTCAACGTACGTGCACCAAAACGACCCTCCCACTGTGTGACCCATCTGACGTCGTGCAGCTTCCTTACGTTCATTAATGAACGACCAAAATTGCGTTATTCATTAAGTTATAGAAACTTTTCTCGAACTCATTTTTTGCTAACTTTCGTTTCTCTGTGTTCAAATCAATGTAGCATTTTAACCATACGCTCTGATTAAACTGAATCGCTCTGTAAATGCGAGCTACTTTCATACCTAATTCTACACACTGTTTTAATAGCCAATAATGAAGAACATACCGTTCCTTGTTGTAAAGAGTGCTCATTAGTTTCGTAGATTTTTCAGGACACATTGGATAATCGGCATGTTTATCATGAAGTTCTGGCGGGTAGATTAAATCAACCTCCACCATAAACCCAACATCTGATTCATCTCCTACATTCATAATGTCTAAATTCTCGACGTTTTCGACCCATTGAAAGCCGCCCGTTGGAAGAAACTGTTGCATAGCGAATCCATATAAATTGTTCACGTCAAAGTACGTTATGAATGATTCCGGTTTGGACTCATGGTATGTTAACATGTACTTGTTATTTGCTACTGCATGCCGCGTAACGCATTGCACATTACCACCGCGTATGGAGCGTTCGAAAAACTGCAGCATGTCGACATCTTGAAGTAATTCTAGCTGGACAGCTGTTATTTTTTTCATAGCACTCCCTGCCATAGACGGTACCGTGTAGAAATGAGCGGCATCAATACCATATGTCGCTTTTCCACTCAATCTAAAGTTTTCAAATACATCGGCCAAGAGTAAAGTATCGATTTTCAAGTAAAGATCAGAATATTCACCCAACGATTTACAGTTAAACTTATTCCAAGTAAGGTGAGCAAACGCGTAGTTTTCTTCCGAAAGAGTTTCACCCTTTAAGGAGCTAAAGAATGAACTCCTTGGCGGTAAACTAGTGTCGTCTAACACCTCCATACTAGTAACATATTCGTATGGAAATATCCCTTTCCGAGAAGCGAGTTTAAACTGTAAATCATCGGTGAAATACCGCCTCGTTACAAGCTTTGACTCGTCACTAAGTAATAGTGACATTTTGTCCAGCGAAAAAGGTATGAAGTTGTAAGTATCTATAAATCTTAGTTCAACACATTGTCTTTGGTTATAACGTTTGAAGTTTGAAAATCCTTTGCATCGTTCCATGTTCACTGCTAATATTTTAATGCTCGTTCTGAGATTTGTCACAACATCCCCTCCCTTCCTATGCAGTTCTCTAATTATAAAATGACCATCATAGGCTGTCAAATTATGGAATGCTACCGGCAAGATAGAAATTTTACGATACTGTAAGTTACACGATTGATGTGCTGATCCCCTGTAGACACCCATTAAATGACAATGATCGCGAACTTTAATTTCATTATCTGCAACTTCCTTCTCACATATGTGACATAATGTAGACGAGAGAAATTCATTTTCTTGCTCAACAGTTAATGGTAACATTGGTTTCGTTTCAAAATAATAGGGCGCAAGCGTGTCCACTAAGTTATACATCTCATCTACGAACCATTTAACACAATCACTACCTCGAAAGAGTTTGAAAGAGCACAAATCTCTGTCAAAACTACAGTGTAAATAATATGCTACACTGTATGGCACATGTTCGTGAATTGGAGTTGAATGTGACGTGTTATCATTTGGAAAACAAGTAGACACAGGTTTCAGTATGCATTCTGTGTCAGCATAGACAATAAAAGGCACTGGCTCTTTAACCTTATACTCTGCAAAGTACACTAGCCGTTCCTTATCCGAAGGCATTATACTTTTGCCCACCGGAAATTGTATACAGTCATTACTGTGCAAAGCTAATTTTTCCTTATTGTAAAAGTAAGACAAACACCGTCTGAAAATATAAATTCTAATCCGGTTCTTTGAAAGAGATGAGTGCACAAGACGCGGAAGATTCTTAATCAAACAAAAGTGATACTTCTCACGGTCGGCAATCTGAAGCATTAGAAGATCTATTTTCTTTTCACACGTTTTATGTGAAATGTACAAAGGTACAAGAGTAAACTCGTTTTTGTCATCATTCTGTCCTATGCACACCCAGTTGTTCTCGTCATACTGCGCTCCGAATATATTCACGGAGATTTCGTTTTGTTCTTCAAATGTTTTCATGTATCTCATTTCCATCGGGATTGGTATGTCTTTTAAATTTAAAAATTCATTATAATGTGGATAAGAGGAAATTCGATCTACATGATGCTTAGCTGGAACTAAGCCAGCAACTACACTCCACGCAAAGCAAGCATCTCGTGTGTTCTGCAGATTAATAACTGCTTTCTTGTTTCTAATTGCTGTAGGCAACGTTAGACTAGTTGGTGACTTCCCCACGTGAAAACCTACATTTTTAATAATGTTCATCCGCAATTCGCGAATTCGTAGCAGAGACCAACCCGAATCACGAGCCCCGAACTCTGATATTTTTTTCAGAATCGGTTTCGTTACATGTTCGTTGTACCATTCTCTTAAATTAGTACCTTCGGTAATTTCAGCGTTCCTTGAATGAAAATAATTGTTATCGATTTTATCGTGAAGAACATGTTGTGTGCAGAGAACGGTATTTACTTTTAATGCTTGTGTGTTAAGTGCTTTGTTCACATATTTATTAAACCACACGTAAGATTTATCTAGGAACTCTTCGGGAAGTAAGAAATCATTGTTAACATTTACCACCGCTAGTGTGTACACTCTGCGCCGAAAAGCTTCCTCGATTTGTTTACACCGGAAAGCAGACAAATCTTCTATCCGAAAAGTTAGCCCATTAACAGCGCGAGCGTGAAAATAAATTCCTAACATCCGATTACGCATTTCCTCTAGCTCGTTAAGATTTTCAATCAGCTCGAACTGAGCTTCTTCTCGCTCCTCGCTAGGTTCGAACCGATATGAAATGAGTATTGATCCATTTACCTCCCTCATAAACTCACGAATGCGTTCAAACGCTCTATCAAAATGAGCTTGCATTCTTCCGTCATCTTCATCTGTCTGTAAATTAATGTCTAATTTTCTACGTTTGGTCGAAGGATACTCCATGACTAAAAAAAATTACGTTTGTAGCAACGACTTATCAAGAATGTATTATCCGTCATCACCCATTATAACCAGCGAGCTAGCTCACTCCCTGCTACATCTAGTGAACAGTGAACAGCTTCGCTTGGAAACTCGTCCTGAAGCTTCCCTAACAATGTATTCCGGTAATGGGAAATTTTATTCGATTCTTGTGAAGAAAAGGAAAATTCAATCTTGTAAATTTCTTCGAATGTATTATAGCCTACAAATAGTAAAAAATGTTCATTACTTGAGAATTCACTTAAAAGAAATCGCACTACAGCAGCTGTCACCTCCTGCTGGCTTTCATATGCTTTACACAGGTTCGTCACATATCCTGTATAATGAAAAAGTGCACACCCTCTGTTCCATAGTTCAATACAATTAGCACTCACTTCTTGTTGTTGTGTGCTCAGTTGTCCCGCTTCATCTTCAATACGCTGTGAAGTAGCGACCACTTCCTCCTCTCGATGTGCTTGCAGACGCCGGCTCTGTATGCTTGGATATGCTTGATGTTCAGTTCCTGGCTTAATCTCAACTTTCTTCCACTTCATCATAGCAACACCTCGGACCTGAAAAGAAGCAGCACATACTATTTTCAATTAACAAAACAATTATACAAATATGGTGAAAAAAGTTACATATAAGAACGAAAATACTCTCTGCATACTTACTTAGTTAAAGTAAGTGTCGTAACTGTTGACATTCTACTGTAGGAAGCACACTTGATGGTAGCCCCTCTACATGCCTTTGTACATCATTTTCAAGTTGTTTTTAATGAATTTATTTTTTCTGTTTCTTCTGCTGTAAGTTTTGCGAATTGCGCTGGCAGGAAAACACTCACAGTCTCCTCATCTTCCCCTTCTATATCAATGATTATTTTCCTCCCGAAA
The DNA here is from genome assembly GCF_040414725.1 of Anabrus simplex. Taxonomy (NCBI): domain Eukaryota; kingdom Metazoa; phylum Arthropoda; class Insecta; order Orthoptera; family Tettigoniidae; genus Anabrus; species Anabrus simplex. Next base: position 43,204,220 of record NC_090279.1, read on the forward strand.
CGTCTTTCTACCGCTCTCAGCGCTTTAACCTTAAATGGATGGTTAAGTTGCAACTCGCTTAGTTTTCTATTATGAAATTGTGGTGCCTTTGCAATTTTGTTTAATTTCATTAGCATATCCATTCTGTTGAAGCTGCTATATCTTTTAAAATTAACAAACTAAATAAACTTACACTTACTGAAGAGGAAAGAAAAGTAGTAGTAGTAGAGAACTCTTCCAACTAGATGATAGTTTTCATGTTGTGCTCTGTTCCTTAAATACTCCCTGCCACCACCTTCACTCCTCACCAGTAGGCTGGACTTGTCACTGGTTCACCTTCACTCGAAATTACAACCTACCATAAACATCCTGTTCGTGATGGAGATAACCTCCAACAAGCTAGAAAGCGGATCTTGCCTAGTAACAGCTGCACTGTAGCACTCCTTAGTGTTTCCCCCTCACCCACAGTAAGGGAGGAGGGAGGGTTCTTTTTTTACATAAAGTAACATCCTGTTCAGCTTTCACCAGCAAGTGACCTATTAAAGCAAATCCAGTTGCCACATAGTCACTGTACCTTGCCCACAACAGTAACCTTTCAGGAAATTAATTACCTCTGACATAATGACCTCTGAGTGTGGTGTTCTCATTCCACATGTGGTTGACCCCCTTAGCCAGTGAAAGCCACTCCAGTAAGTGACCTTTTAAAGCAAATCCAGTCACAGCACCTTGCCCCACACCTTTCAAGAAATAATTACCTCTTACATAAAGACCTCTGGGTATGTGTAGTTAACATTCCACACGCGCCTTAGCAAGTGAGAGGCCCCTTTAGGGAGGGAAGCCCACGCGCATGCGCGGAGGCTGCGGCTGGTCTAGACCCCTTGTGGTCCAGTCTCCTTCTTTTCTATCTACTGACGTATTTGCTGTTAGTGCTATGTCAGAGAGTCAGCCGCTGAGCGTGAGAAGAGGGAAGGGAGGGGAAGTGAAACGAACTGGGCAGTGTACAGTTTGTTTTACACAAATTGACTACTATGTGAACCCCATAGAAAGAGAAGACATACTTGTACCAAGAATACAGGCAGCTTTCCAAGCCGTTCGCCACACACTACACATCCTGGGCAGAGTCCATAGTAACTTACTACTACACCATTATGAACTATGCACCAAGGTAGAAGGGAGCCATATTGAACATCTACTGTAATCAAACCATTGGGCGTGTTGATTCCTTCGTTCAGTATTTCATTGAATTCACAATGTTGTGAGTGAAGGAATACACAATCGCGACGCGGCAGCTTTGCATCTTCGAGCATGTTAATTAATATAGAATATTACTGCGACAAACAGACGAGAGGAGAAACAATCTGGTGCTTTCCTTGTCTTCCCTGAAACACGGCAGCAGCTCGTCAATTTGAATCGCGCACCCGGAAGTAACAATTTAACCTAATTTTCTCAAAAAGTATAATTTTCTCGGCCAGTCTGATGAAACCATTGTTCTTAACATAACACGAAGAGCATCCTTGATTTTTTGTAGGTATAGTTCTGATAATCACAGTACATCACTGAACTCAAAGGAAGGAGAAATGAACTATTTTCCAGCTTATTTATTTATTTAGCGTATGGCTAGTACACAACTCTATATACAAACATGAAAATATATAAAAAACAATATAGCACTTCAAACAATCAACCAATCTCTGAAACAGATCACAAACTTAAATATAAACTGTCCAATATTTGTACAACCCCGTCAGAAGCACACACAAACTCCTTCATCTGACCGGTATATGACCTCCGTGGACATTCAATGCCAATATGACAGATGGTCTGTTTCTTCTCACCACAGTCGCACTCAGGGGTGGAGCGAATACCCCACTTATCCTCCTGAGGCCCGGAACTTGGATTTTTGCAAGATTTGACTTAAAATAGGTTAAGGAAAGAGTTCAATAACGCAGAATAGCCACCATTTAAAAATATTTACTAACTTGCTCAAAATCATAGGTATAGTATAATATACCTCAGGACTCAAGCCATACATACCTATACACTGAAAATCAATGACGGACTTAGATATTCATTACACTGATTTGGTTTAACGTTTAAGTTTTCAATGTGTTATTTCACACGTCTTCTGGCTGATATATAAACCACCTAATTAACTAATTAAAATGATAACACGTTGATTAACTAATAATTAAATATTGATTTTTCCAAAAAAGTCATATTTTGTTTTGTACACAAGTTTTTCACTGAGATTGTTTTACTTGTGAAAATCTGTGAAGCAATTCCGTTCTGCATTTAGACAGAGAAACAGATTGCACTTAACACATTTGGCACGACACAGTTTCTTGCAACCTGGAAGTCTACACTTCTGAAAACTTTTCAGTTTTTGGATTTCAGGCAAATGACGTGCACTTCTCTTACGTTTGTACTCTGGTGGAACAGGAACGACTGTCGATCTCTGCATTTTTGATGACACTTCAACTATTTAATTTTTATCACCACTGCTACTTTCGTTTCCTCCGTGACTGCCCTCAAGGATTAATTTTTCTCCCAAACACATTTTGAACGCACGGAACTGTTTTATTGATTTATTCGGTACATTCCTTTCCTGAAGATCACTTCGGTATTGAAACCAAGCATTGATTACAGCCATATCCGTAAAATGTAGCATTGCGCGTATTGTCCACTTTTTAGTATGTGCACGCACTGGGCAATACGAGTTCATTCGGTCGGCTAAGTCAGTTCCTCCCATATTGCTAGTATATTCACCAACAATAGCAGGCCTTTCCACCTCTATAAACTTTCCTTCCTTATTTGACCATCTCCTACAAGTGTCTGAAGGATCAACAGCGAAGTGGTTCGATAAAAGAATAACACTTTTGTTGTCCATCCACTTCGTGACTGCTAGTTTCTGGTCAACTCTAACGAGGGTATCACTTGAACCTCTTCATTCCTTAGCCATATCTTTTTCAGATTTTAGCCTAACCGACTTAGGAAGTCTATTGTTCATAACTGTACCAGTCGACCTGAAGCCACGTTCAAAAAGTTGGTCGGTTAGTTCTGGAGATGTGAAGTATCGATCATGATAAATTAAGTGTCCGGGATGCAAATTTTGAACAAGTGTTAAAACAGCTGCCTCGCCAAGACCACAGGACTTTTCCTGAATCATATGATAATTTTGTAAATATCAACAAGCATTGCTCTCGTATCTCGTTTCCCTGGGGCCGCACACTATATACCTATACATAAACTAGAGACATATTGAGAAACTATTGTGATCTCTTAGACAACGATCCTTTGAGCTCCGATTGCGTCCAAGCTGGGGAAGATCTCTTAAAAGCGATATCTAATAACAGGAGCGATGGAGGAGACTGATCTAAGGAAGAGTAGCCAGAAATCCTGCAGGTCTCTTAAGCGTCTGAGTTGTTACCCAACAGCTAGAGACGGTCATGAGAATGTAACAGCTAAACAGACTGCCCGCCAGCTCGTGGATAATGGTGAACCTTATTACATTTGGGGTTGTTCTGGCACTATGTGGTGACCGTATGTTAGGCAGAAGCTACTGCTCAGTGATAGAGTACGGGTTTAATATAAATGTTACTGACAATAATAATTATAATTATAATAAGAGTAATAATAATAATATTGATATTAATAACAACAATAACAATAATAAACCACTTTGTGCACGGGGGATATAGCCCAGAGGGATCCGGGGCGTAAAGGATGGTAACAAGATATACAACTAAATGAAAAGATAATTTCAATAATCATAACCACAACCTTTTATTTGAATAGATATAAGTGTGTGTACACAGCCGACCATCGGGTACAGAGCATAACAAATATAATTCGATGTATACTGGGAAAAATATTGACAGTGTATGGTACGTGTTTAGTTTAAATACATTATATAGTTTATATAGATGCATAGACATGGAAACTCTTACGCCAAATCGTTAACAAGTGATATAAATTTAACTGAATGAGCAACACAATTCAAAAGAATCAACAGTGAGATTGATCAAGCGATAGTTAAGTTCATTACAAGTTAGGTCTAAATTTCGCATACCCAATACTGAACAATCGTACAAAATTTCAAAGAAGACGAGGGGTGGAGGTAGGATGGGAATGAGGAAACCGATAGACACGATTGACGCGAAAAGAGTTCGAATATGAGTAAAGGCAGGCACATGGAGATAAAATTTCCTTTAAGAGTGAAGTAGTTCAAAAATACGGTAAAGCGTGTAAGTCCAAGGATCTCTAGCATTCTATTTCTCTGCCAAGTCCGTCATTGTTTGAAATATGAATGCACGATGTTTTACATGAATTGATCTCTATGTCTCATCTGAAACCAAAACAGCAGCAGTCGAAGGGACTAGAGAACCAGCTCTGTCCAGTGCGGTGTGCTCGCACATCCAGCTGGGAACGGCCTCTCATTCAACCTGCCCAGCTGAGCGATATGAGGTGAATTTATATGATCGACAGTTTATTCTAAAATGTGTGGGACATTAGAGCGACGTCAGGTGAGCGGGACAGTCAGCTGATCCTTCAAAATGGCGCTCAGCCACTGGAAAACAAGTCCGTTGGATGGTAGTGTAATGTGCATGGCCGGTACACAAGGTACAGCACGATATCCCCACGCTCGTAGAAAAATAGTTGAGGCCACAGAAACTCTTTTTTGTGCGGCGATCCAAATTCTTGATTTATGCGATGATGCAATGTAGTAGGTAGGAGATGGTAAATGCTCGCAGAGGTAGGCGAAGAATGGTGCTCCTTGAGAGATATCGTGCATAATCGATGGTGGCGCCAACAAGGAGACAGCAACACATAAGTCCGTAGAGAAAGAACATTTTACACTGAAAGCAGAAATAATTTATGCAGCAAGAGTCCAAGAGTGTCAGGAGTGTTCTCAACGGAAAAGGAGGACAGGGAATGTGGAGCGCTCCAAATGGTAGGAAAGTGGGAAGAAGGGGGATATAATAAACATGACGGAACATTTTATTTACATTCGGCATAAGAATTGAACATGAACTTTGAAGTAGAAGATCTTAAATATTTTACATTTTTGCATAAGGAGTAAATTTGTAGAAGAAATATTTTTGTTGGAAGGAAATGCACTGTGCATATTCTTTTTGTGTTTTACTTGAGAACTAAACTTTTAAGAAGATGATATTTTGTTTCATCAGAATTCAGTATAGAAGAGAATTTTTATGACATGAGAATGAAATATCGGAAGAAGAGCGAGAGAAGTGATAATGTAAAAAGGGCCATGGATGAGTGGATGCACGAGCACACACATAAAGGATTCAGGTGGGAGATAGAGGAACTTTTTTTTCCAAATATAAACTCTGCTGAGAAAAATTAAGGGAAATGAACATTGCATACAAGAGGGTTGGATCCGGAAGAGCCATACAAGTATAGGGCATAAGAAATAAGTAAAACATGTGATCAAAAGGACATAATAGCAGAGGCAATAACAAGCGCCGACGTTCTCCCGGGGGAAAGGTGGAAAGGGGGGATGCAAATGGGTGGATGAAAAGAGAAATCGAGAAGTTGGAGAAAGCTCAAGATGAAAAAATAACGAATCACTATGTGCGAACAAAGGGTTAAACAATTTTAGAAAGCTTTTACTCGATGTTGAGGATATTCGGACCTAAAACTAAACTTACGATTAAACGTTTGAAGAGCACGCCATCACTCTTAATATACAAGAACCGGAAATCACTGCCTCTGTCGGCGTCCGGATCCCAAACCCGGCAGAGGTAGTCGGACTTTTGAAGGGCGGAAAAAGTCCATTAGATATTCCATGTCGTACGATGTCGGCATGTAAAAGATCTCTGGTGACACATTTGGTGTTTACCCGACAAAATTCATTAAATCTCAGCCATAGACGCCCAAGAGAGTTTCGGTTTACTCGGTCTGCCATCTAGTGGACCTAGCGTAAAACGGAACGTCGAAATCGACGAGCAGGCAACCAGATGACGTCAAATTGAAATGTCTTCACATGGTAGATGAGGCCATACGATTATTATTATTATTATTATTATTATTATTATTATTATTATTATTATTATTATTATTATTATTATTATTATTATTATTACTGCCCAATTAAATAATCGTCGAACCTCGAGTCAAAGGTAACAAACACAAAATAAGGAGGTGCAAATAGATACAAAGACTGTAAGTAACTATGGAAAATTTATAAGGAAATGTATCAGTTTATCAAGGTTGAGATTACAGCTAACAGTCGAAAATATGAAAAAGAGAAAAAGAAGCCGAAGAGAAACGAATGACTGGCGATCAGAAAGTGCAAAATAGATTAGCGATAGTAGTCATAGGTGGAGGAAGTATTTAACTCATGACGAATAGGGGAATTATGATCGATTAATATGAGGTTAGGTAACGATTGAACTTGAGGTCATTGCGGGGGTTGAGTGTTATTAACGTCAAAAGATTGAAAAAGTCGTCGGAAAAGTGATTCATTTAAAATATTTCATAAGGTAATGTGAGGTTAAGTACGATGGAACTTAGAGCGAAGCAAAGAAATGAGTTTTGATTTAGTGAATTTCTGCTACCATGTTACATTTCGTAGTTGTTATTCCTTTTCATGTTCTTATAAACTGTTAGAACGTTATCACTTATTGTTACTAGGTTATATTGCTATTCTGGCACCACGTGGTGACCGTATGTTATCCGGAAGCTACTGCTCAGTGACAGAGTACAAGTTTAACATTGCTGATAATATTAATAATAATTAAACACTTTGTGCGCAGTGGATTATAGCCCAGAGGGATCCGGGACGTAAAGGATGGTAACAAGATATACAATCAAATGGAAAGATAATTGTAATAATCATAACAACAACCTTTCACTAGAATAGATATACGTGTGTGTACACAACCGACCAGCGGGTACAAAGCATAACAAATATAATTCGATGGATACTGGGACAAATATTGACAGTGTATGGTGCGTGTTTAGTTTTAAAACATTATATAGTTAATACAGATGCATAGACGTGGAAACTCTTATGCCAATTCGTCAACAAGTGATATAAATTTAACTGAATGAGTAACACAATTCAAAAGAATCAACAGTGAGATTTATCGAGCGATAGTTAAGTTCATTACAAGTCAGGTCGAAATTTTAAATACCGAATACCCTACAATCGTACAAAGTTTCAAAGAAGATGAGGGGTCGAGGCAGGACGGGGATGAGGGAACCGAGAGAAACGACTGGCGCGAAGAGAGTTCCAATAAGATTAACGGCAGGCACATGGAGATAAAATTTCCTTGAAGAGTGAAGTAGTTCAAAAATACGGTAAAGCGTGTAAGTCCAAGGATCTCTAGCATTCCATTTCTCTCCCAAGTCCGTCATTGTTTTGAAATATGAATACACGATGTTTTACATGAATTGATCTCTATGCCTCATCTGAAACCAAAACAGCAGCAGTCGAAGGGACTAGAGAACCAGCTCTGTCCAGTGCGGTGTGAGGCGTATTTATATAATCGACAGTTCATTCTGGAATGTGTCAGACATTACAGTGACGTCAGGTGAGCGGGAGAGTCAGCTGATTGTTCAAATTGACGGTCACTCTGTGGAAAACAAGTCCGGCGGATGGTAGTGTAATGTGGATCGCCGGTACATAAGGCAAGTCGGGGCACAACAGCACAACCTCACCATCAGACTTAAAAATGAAGAAATAGAGTATAGTCATGTTATGCGGCTTTTCTGCATGGCAGCCATTGACAGTTGTAAGAGCGGTGAGCCAGGATGGGTGGACGACATTAGATAACATCAGATTAACCACGAACCTGCTAGGCTGTCGTAGCAGCGGGGAGAGATGTGACTTCCACGTGCTCCATCCGAGGTGGCGAGTAGGGGGTTCTACCTGGTTTTCCGGCCGACATGAGCGAATTAAATAGCTCTCGCGGAACAAACACAAAAACACCTGTGGGTGGGAGACGACACCAAGTGATGCTGAATTTTGAACAACATTGTCTGTGTTTTGATCCATCATCCTTGTGATTAGTACCACAAACAGAGGAATAGCATGGGTTTGTTGGGGGATGACTGTTGGTTTAATGTGCCAGTGTATAGTACGCATCATTATGATGGAGGCTATCCCTTTGCCCGCATTCGGTTGGGGAATCCCAGGGAGATAAAAAGAGGCTAATCTCGCTCGTTTGTTTCAGCATCTGTTTGTGGACGTCATGGGTCTCCGTTCCGAGGAACACCACAGGATAGTACGGGTCCCTGAGATTTCTACAACTAAGTGAGGAACACCATGGGTCCGCCTTCCGACGAACACAACGGGATAGTACGGGTCGCTGAGATGTGTAACACTATGTCAGGAACACCACGGGATTGTATGGACCCCTGTGATTGGTACCACTATGTGAGGAACACTGCGGTATAGTACGGGTCACTGCGAGTTGTAGAACTATGTGAGGAACACCACGGTACAGTACGGGTCTCTGAGACATGTACAACTATATGAGAAACACCACGAGATAGTACGTGCTCCTTTGATTAGTACCCATTCTGTGAGGAACACCCCGGTATAGTACAGGTCCCTGTGATTAATACCACCACGTGAGAAACACCATGGGTTTGCGTTCCGAGTAACATCGCGGGTCTGGGTTTTACCTGCGATTAGTCCCCACTATGACGAACACCACGGTATAGTACAGGTCCCTGTGATTAGTACCACCATGTGAGAAACACCATGGGTTTGCGTTCCGAGGAACTTTGCTGGTCTGGGTTTTACCTGCGATTAGTCCCCACTATGACGAACACCACGGGATAGTACAGGTCCCTATGATTAGTACCACCACGTGGGAAACACCATGGGTTTGCGTTCCGAGGGACTTCGCAGGTCTGGGTTTTGCCTGTCATTAGTTACCACTATGTGAGGAACACCACGCGATAGTACGGGTCTCTGTGATTAGTACCACTAAGTTAGGAACACCACGGGATAGTACGGGTCCCTTGATTAGTACCCATTATGTGAGCAACACCACTGGATAGTACGGGTGACTGCGACTAGTACCCATTATGTGAGCAGCACCACTGGATAGTACGGGTGACTGCGACTAGTACCCATTATGTGAGCAGCACCACTGGATAGTACGGGTGACTGCGACTAGTACCCTTTATGTGAGGAACACCACGGGATAGTTCAGGTCCCTGTGATTAGTACCCCCATGTGAGGAACACCATGGGTTTTCGTTCCCTGGAACTTCACGGGTCTGGGATTTTTTTGCAAGTTGTTTTACGTCGCACCGACACAGATAGGTCTTACGGCGTCGATGGGACAGGAAAGGGCTAGGAGAGGGAAGGAAGCGGTCGTGGCCTTAATTAAGGTACAGCCCCAGTATTTGCCTGGTGTGAAAATGGGAAACCACGGGAAACCATTCTCAGGGCTGCCGACAGTGGGGTTCTAACCTACTATCTCCCGAATACTGGATACTGGCCGCACTTAAGCGACTACAGCTATCGAGCTCGGTGGTCTGGGGTTTGCTTGTCATTAATTCTCACTATGTGAGGAACACCACTGGATAGTACGGGTGACAGTCAATATTATCCACAATGTGAGGAACACCACTGGATAGTACGGGTGACTGTGATTAATACCCATTATGTGAGGAACACCACTGGATAGTACGCGTCCCGTGATTAGTACCCATTATGTGACGATCACTACTGGATAGTACGGGTGACTGTGATTAATACCCATTATGTGACGATCACTACTGGATAGTACGGGTGACTGTGATTAATACCCATTATGTGAGGAACACCACTGGATAGTACGGGTGACTGTGATTAATACCCATTATGTGAGGAACACCACTGGATAGTACGGGTGACTGTGATTAATACCCATTATGTGAGGAACACCACTGGATAGTACGGGTGACAGTCAATATTATCCACAATGTGAGGAACACCACTGGATAGTACGGGTGACTGTGATTAATACCCATTATGTGAGGAACACCACTGGATAGTACGGGTGACAGTCAATATTATCCACAATGTGAGGAACACCACTGGATAGTACGGGTGACTGTGATTAATACCCATTATGTGAGGAACACCACTGGATAGTACGGGTGACAGTCAATATTATCCGCAATGTGAGGAACACCGCGGGATAGTACGGGTGACAGTCAATATTATTCACAATGTGAGGAACACCACTGGATAGTACGGGTGACAGTCAATATTATCCACAATGTGAAGAACACCACTGGATAGTACGGGTGACTGTGATTAATACCCATTATGTGAGGAACACCACTGGATAGTACGCGTCCCGTGATTAGTACCCATTATGTGACGATCACCACGGGATAGTACGGGTACAGTGATTAGTACCCATTATGTGAGGAACACCACTGGATAGTACGGGTGACAGTCAATATTATCCACAATGTGAAGAACACCGCGGGATAGTACGGGTCACTGTGATTAGTACCACTGTGTGATTAGCACCACGGTGTAGTACGGGTCATTGTGATTAGTACTCACTATATACGAAACACTGCGGGATTTTACGGGTCCCTGAGATTTGTGCCCTTATGCGGGGAATACCACGCGATAGTACGGGTCTCTGTGACTAGTACCCACTATGTGAGGAACACCACGGGATAGTACGGGTCCAGTGATTAGTACCCATTATGTGAGGAACACCACTGGATAATACGGGTGACTGTGATTAATACCCACAATGTGAGGGACACCACTAGATAGTACGGGTTACTGTCAATAGTACCCACAATGTGAGGGACACCGCGGAATAGTACGGGTTACTGTGATTAGTACCCGCTATGTGAGAACACTACTGGATAGTACGGGTCACTGTGATTAGTACTCACTATGTGCGAAACACCGTGGGATTTTACCGGTCCCTGAGATTTGTACCCTTATGCGAGGAACACCGCGGGATAATACTGGTACCTGTCATTAGTACCCACTATGTGAGGAACACCACGGGATAGCACGGGTCCCTGAGATTCGTACCCTTATCTGGGGAAGCCATTGGTTTGCGTTGCCTCTGGGTTGCGCCCTTATGCTTAAAAACACCGTGAGTCTACGTTACTTATAATTAGTACCGCTACGTGAGAAATATCTTGGTTCTGCTTTACTAGCAATACGTATACTTATGAGGGGCCGTTGACCGGGATTTTACCTCTTTAGACAAAAAAATTCATTGATTCAGGGTTGTGCTTTGGAAGCAGCCCCGTGGTCAGTACATACCATTGTTATAATGTGGGCCATTGCGTATCCCTTCCGCTGATTGTTTTATGTTCATAATCGCTGTTCATCGTCGTGCTTTTTAATACTAGTCTGAGGATTGATTTTGGAATTTTTAATTTTGAGTATTGTGATTTATATCCGCTGATTATCTTACATTCGTTTTATCCATTCATTATTCACAATCAAGATTTGAATTCTGGTCAGAGGAAGAATTTTTTAACTTTTAATTTATTTTTACATCGAATTGTTGGAGTAGACTTGGCTGATTGGTACACACGTTGTAGTTCCGTCATGAGGAAGTTAATCACTATACAGCTCAGGAGATTTCTGGGTGTGGCTGTTGTATGTTCAGTGCAGTTTGAAATATCTACACATGGCCGAGTTTTAAACAGTTCTTCCTGTGTTATACATAACGGACAAGTGAGGTAAGCTGAGCCACAGCTTGTAGGAACACGCCCATTCCACTCGACGGCCACAAGCGTTGCCAGATTCGCACTTTCACGGCAGTTTCATTTTGCTACATCTTCAGAGCTACACCAACAAAGTGTTTTATGTTTCCTTTCAGAGAAATTTCTTGCCGCTTCTGATTGCTCTTCCATTTACTGGATGCCACTACAGACCTTCATACAGAGTGGATTCCTGAGAATGCCTTGCTCAGTTTCCGGCGAAACATTGGCAGCTACTAACGCAATTTGACCACGGCATACAGCGAAGATACCGTCCTTGAAAGACTAAACGACAGTCTCAAAGAGTTCAGGAAGCTCTCTAGCATTAGGAGCGGGCAGTGGTGAAGTGACGACCCGCATCACCAAGGACATATTAAAATGTCTTCCTTACAACACATTTACCCAAAACTCTAAATTCTTTTAATCTCTTGTCTGTGGCTCCACATCTCACTTGCTAGTGTTCTCTGTCAGTGGACAATCCAAATGGTACCTTGGATGATGGCATCGAAGTTCGACGTTAAGTACAGGTCCATTTCGATCAGGACCGATGTTCCTATCATAAGAATATTGCTGACTTAATCTGACGATAAAGATCAGGGGGCATGATAGCCTAGTATCATTGTCGCTGAGCTGGCTGCGTTTGGAGTTGCGGCCACGGAATATGGGAGTTAAGAGCTGAAGAAGACATCCTCTGGTTCGGATTCCACATTAAACTAGAAAACGTTGGTCACGATCAAGTTATCACTGTTCATGAAAGGCAGGATGTTTCCTTGCAGAACAGACTCATTCATTTTGATGTTGCTTTATTCCCAGTTGTCCTCAAACGTTTTCGTTTACGTGGTAAATTGACTATACTATATGATATTTGTCTGGATAGAAAAGACAAACGAACCATTGGCAACCTGTATTAAAATCAGTCCTCATCTGTTAAGGTCGATAACACTAACACCTGTGATATTGAAATAAAGCAAGGGATGAGGCAAGGCTGTGTTATAACTCAACTCCTCTTCAATAACTGCTGTGAAAGGGTGTTTTCTCTGTAGCACTGCAAGGAAAACAGGATATCAGCATTGTTAATGGAATCGTAATAAATAATCTGCCGTATGCAGATGATACTTTTCTGTTTGCAGTAAGTGCTCAAGGTCCACAGATATTAGCGAACTGTGTGGTCAAACACAGTTCTGCGTTTAAATACGAAAAAGACTAATTTAATGATCGTAAGAAAACATGTAATTCAACCTATGAACTTGACGTAGCTGGCACATCACTGAAGCAAGTCCAGCGCTTTAGGTCTCTCACCTGCGTAGTTGATCACAGCGTGAGCAGCCCTGTCGAATCTAGGTTCCAAGAACTGCTTTCAAGAGAATGATTTAAATCCTCTTTCACAGGGACTTCATTTTCTTCGCCCCTGTTTACTTCGGTGTTGTGTATGTCCTGTATGAGGTCTGAACACCATCCTTCGAGATGTGGGGCTACAGTATTCGTGTACAATATCAAGAAGTAGAGTACTTTGGTCATGGCATTCGAAATTATGAGCTAGTGTAGCGCTTTATACGTTTAGAGAATAATAATTTCAAACCAAATCCATCAAACACCCAGACACGTGCTTTTCACGTGAGGAATAAAGAAGCATCTTTAAAGTTGCAGGTGAAGTGATTGGGAAAAGTACTGGAACTCATTGATACACCTGAGTATCTGATGTCACTCTTTGCAAGTATCAATGCACCAACACCGAGGGAAAAGTCCTTTCTCACAATGCTTTGACATGATTAGGTGGGGATGCTCATCCATATCACCTGGAACTTGTGAAACTTGAATAGAAGTTGCTCCGTGAATGCGAAGAGTCTGGTACGACGTGGAAGTCTTTAATCAGACTAGTGTTGATACTAGTGCTCGTATCTGGCACTAGGCACCACCACTGTAATGTGTATCATCTTTCTTGTAACTTTTACTGAGTAATGCGCCTGACACAAATAAGTAAATTACCTCCTTGAGTTTATCCTAAAGATACACTTTAAGGGAAGAGGTGAAGGGGAAGAAGTAGTAAATCTTGGCTATGGACTCCATGAGAATGGTATGGACTTGGTACCCCCACGCTTTTCTGACATGCTGAGAACAAGAATCAGATCGCCTGGATGACAGCCGCCATCCGATGAGGATGTTGTAGAAGAATAAGAGGATGAATCATTGCTAGTTCTATATTGTGAATATATCTGTACATCGTAGAATGCGATAAGCCTGAATTATTCCGCCTCGTGTGGCTTAAACACTGTTTTAGAAATAGACATGGCCTAACTGTCACTGCTGAATGTTTCGAAACATTCATAGGACACAGCTCATTTCTTGGAAGCAGTGTGTCGACATACGGCGCACTTCCGTCTCGGAATGCAAGTGAAACAGTGCTTCGCGATGGCGTGGTGGAACATGAACCACGCTTCCAGTTCACTGACTAAAATGTTCGACGTTCTGATAAAGATAAAGTATGAGGTTCGTGGAATATTTAATGAGCAAATGCACGACGTAGAGTATGGTAAATATATGATGCACAGTATCAGTGGCGGCTCGTGGCTGTAAAGTACGGTGAAGAGCTATTACCCGTTCGGTTTCGAGCGACAGATTTAGGGTTAGTTTTTCCCTCGGACTCAGCGAGGGATTCCACCTCTACCGCCTCAAGGACAGTGTCCTGAAGCTTCAGAATCTGGGTCGGGGGATACAACTGGGGGATGACCAGTACCTCAGCCAGGCGGCCTCACCTGCTATGCTGAACAGGGGCCTTGGTGGGGGATGGGAAGATTGGAAGGGATAGACAAGGAAGAGGGAAGGAAGCGGCCGTGGCCTTAAGTTAGCTACCATCGCGGCATTTGCCTGGAGGAGAAGTGGGAAACCACGGAAAACCACTTCCAGGATGGATGAGGTGGGAATCGAGCCCACCTCTACTCAGTTGATCTCCCGAGGCTAACTGGACCCCGTTCCAGCTCTCGTACCACTTTTCAAATTTCGTGGCAGAGCCGGGAATCGAATCCGGGCCTCCGGGGTGGCAGCTAATCACAGATAATCACACTAACCACTACACCACAGAGGAGGACAAGATTTAGGAACTACGTGTTGTTTTTGGTTGTTTTGTACTCGTACCTGTGACTGGCGGAGGATCCAGCACGTGACCACGATTTACTGAATGTAATGTTTCGTCATGTCCACGAAAAGCTAGTTCTTGCTTACTTAAATAGAACACTGCATCAATTACCAACAGAAGGAAAAGCCTATTTAAATGTACATTTTCACTGAACTGTACAATTACAATATACAGTCTGACATTTTCCTTCAGGACATCGGAGATCGTATTTTGGTTTGTTTCCAATGTCTTGAAATCTAGCTGCCGTATTTTATGTTATGCAGAGTCTGAGTGCTTATGTAAAAAACGTGTTATGTTC
This sequence comes from Anabrus simplex, assembly GCF_040414725.1. Classification (NCBI taxonomy): domain Eukaryota; kingdom Metazoa; phylum Arthropoda; class Insecta; order Orthoptera; family Tettigoniidae; genus Anabrus; species Anabrus simplex. The sequence goes on from NC_090279.1 coordinate 43,219,344, forward strand.
AAAAGGGCTCAAAATCCTTCTTTATTCCAAACGTTATTTTTATTGATAAAAGGCAAGCAGGCCCAACAAAATAACTTCTGTAGAACTGGAGAGGAGCACAACCATGGAAATTCCTTAAACAACGATCGTTTGAAACTAAGATTGTAAGATTTACCGGAATGTTTCACTTCTCTTGTAGCACAAATTTGCAGTGATTCAGTAGGGCGATCAAAACGTAGAACTTCATTCTGATCTTCGTTTCTCCAACGTGAAAATTGTGTTTATAATAAAATGCACACTATGTCATAAATAGGTTACATCTATATATATATACATTTCGTTGTAATGTATGTATGTATGTATGTATGTATGTATGTATGTATGTATTATATCTCCTCCTAAACCACTGGAGCGATTTAGACCAAACTTGGTACACTTATGACTTAGTATCAGAATCCATCCTTTTATGGGGGAGTGATATAAAAATAATCAAAAATAGTGTCAAATCCATAGTTTTAGGGCTCGCTGAGATGAATAGTGACACTCCGGATTTATTTGACAAACCGCGTGGGGGTAGGACATCCGAAGTACCCTTAGGGTGGGGGGGGGCGAGGGAATGACTTATAAAATATTCGAAAATAGTGTTAAATTCATACTTTTCGTGGTCACTGAGATGAATAGTGACACTCCAGAATTTTTTAATGTCCAAGTTTAGCCCCCTTCGGGGTGGGGGCGATGGGGGAGTGATATAAAAATAATCAAAAATAGCGTCAAATCCATAGTTTTAGGGGTCGCTGAGATGAATAGTGAGACTCCGGATATTTTATAAGTCCAAATTCAGCTCCTTTGGGGTTGGGGCGAGGGGGGAATGATACATAAAAATAGTCGAAAATAATGTCGAATCCACATTTTTCGGGGTCACTGAGATGAATAGCGGCACTCCGAATTTTTAGTATCATGAGACAAACCACGTGGGGGTTAGACACTCCAGCTACCATTAGGGGTAGGGGGAGAGGGGGTGAGATATAAAAATCATCGAAGGTAGTGTTGAATCCATACTTTTCGCAGTCGCTGAGATGAATAGTGACACTCCGAAAATTTTTAATGTCCAATTTTTTTCTTGCTATTAGCTTTACGTCGCACCGACACAGATAGGTCTTTGGCGACGATGGAAGATGAAAGGCCTAGGAATTGGAGGGAAGCGGCCGTGGCCTTAATTAAGGTACAGCCCCAGCATTTGCCTGGTGTGAATATGTCCAAGTTTTGCCCCGTTCTGGGTGGGGGAACGATGGGGGAATTATATAAAAAATAATCGAAAACTGTGTCGAATCCATACATTTTGGGGTGGCTGAGATGAATAGTGAGACTCCGGATTTTTTTAAATTCCAAGGTCAGCCCCCTTTGGGTAGGGGCGAGGGAGGAGTGGTATATAAAGATAGTCGAAAATAGTGACGAATCCACATTTTTCGGGGTAGCTGAGATGAATAGCGGCACTCCGGTTTTTTAGTGTAATGAGACAAACCACGTGGGGTTAAGACATCCCAGGTACACATTAGGGGCGGTGGGGCGAGGGGGGTGAGATATAAAAATATTTGAAAGTAGTGTTGAATCCATATTTTTCTGTGTCGCTGAGATGAATAGCGACACTCCGGATTTTTAGTATCATGAGAAAAATCATTTGGGGGTAAGACACCCCAGGCATCCTTACGGGTGGTGGTGGAGAGGGGGAGAGATGTAAAAATCATCGAAAGTATTGTCGAATCCATACTTGTCGGGGTCGCTGATATGAAAAGTGACATACCAGAATTTTTTAAACCAAGTTCAGCCCCTTCGGGGGCGGGGGGGGGGACGAGGGAGGATAGCTATACAAAAATAACCGAAAATAGTGTAGAATCCACAGTTTTCGTGGTTGCTCAGATGATTAGTGGCACTCCGACTTTTTAAAGTCCAAATTCAGGCCCCTTTATGATGGGGGATGAGGGGATTTGAGATATAAATATTAATCGAAAATAGTATCGAATTCCATAGTTTTCGGGGTCGCTGAGGTGAATTGTGGCACTCCGAATTTTTTATGAGTCCATGTTCATCCCCCTATATGGTGGGGATTATGGGGGAGTGCGATATAAACATGATCGAAAATATTGTCGAATCCATAGGTTTTGGCGTCACTGAGGTGAATAGTCATACTCCGGATTTTTTAAAAGCCAAGTTCACCCCCTTCAAGGTGGTGGAAGAGGGGAGAGTGATATACAAAGTCATCTAAAATAGTGTCGAATCGGTAGTTTTCGTAGGCACTGAGATAATTCGTCTCACTCCGAATATTTTATAAGTCCAAGTTCAGTCCCCTTTGGGGTTTGGGGCGCGGGGGAAGTGTTAAGTAAAAATAAACGAAAATAGTTTCGAATCCATAATTTCGGGGTTCCTGAGATTAATAATGACACTCCGGATTTTTTTATAAATCATATTTAATCCCCCTTTGGCATAGGGGCATAAGGGGTAAAACAGAAATTTTCAAAAATGACTGAAGTAATGGATGTTCCGTAGCCTATGTATGTTACAGTGTAGCTATCAACCAAAATTGATTCAAGTATGAATTACTATCTGGAGAAAGTACTGTTTACGGTAAGACACCCCTGGAACCTCTAGAGGAGGGGTGATTTATATACGTAACTAAAAGCGAACAATAATACTTTTCCGGACTACTGGAGCGATTAAAAAAAGCTGGTACACTTATGAGTTACTACCAGGTGATAAATTGCGTGGGGTTATGACAAATTAGCACCCCCAGGGGTAGGGGCTGGAAAGGGTGGGATATAAAAATAATCGAAAATGGGGTCACATCAAAATTGTTCTCGGGGTCGCTGAAATGAATAGTGACACTCCGGTTGTCGTTTAAGTCCAAATTGATCCCCAATTGGCAGGCGGGTGAGAAGTAGTGAAGAAAAGAAAATATCCAAATGACCGAGTTTAAGGATGTTTGTGTGTACGTTCCAATATAATTGTCAGCTGAACTTGGTACAAATATTACCTACTATCTAGAAAAAGATACTTAGACAAGGGGACGAAATATAACAATATGAGTGTTGAATCCATACTTTCCGGGACTACGGGAGCGATTTCAAACAAACTTAGTCACTTATGACTTATTATCAGGAGACAAAGTGCGTGGAGGTATGACAATGCTGGCACACCCACGAGGGGGTGAGATGTAGAAATAATCGAAAATAGTGTCGAATCCAATCTTTTCGGGGTCGCTGAGATGAAAAGTAACGCTCCGAATTTTTTAGAAGTCCAAGTTCTGCCTCTTTTGGCATAGCGGAGAGAAGAAGTGAAAAACAAAATTTCCAAAATGACCGAGATAATGTATGTATATGTGTATAATGCAACATAATTCTCGACCAAAAATGGACATACTGTCTGAAAAAATACCTTTGGGGTAAGAGGACCCTAGCGTCTAAAGTAGAGCTGAAATGTTAACATTAAACGAACACGACCGATATCTGTGTCTAATCCATAGTTTTGAGGATCGCTGAGATGAATTGTGACACTTCCACCACCCCTATACCCTGCTACCGTTTCACATCAACACAGTACACGACATATGCGCGCAGATACTTACCTCGCTTACCTCTCTTCGTAAATTGCCGTGGATGGACTGGAACGAGCTAAAACAGCTCGGAGCTGGATCCGTGCGTAGACAAACGGGAGCGAAAGGACAGAAAGGCATGAACCCGTAACCCCCATGAATAAAAGAATGGATCAAGGAAACTTGGGTTTATTATAAACACACATAATATTAGAATGAAAACAGAAATGTGAGGCTGCATTAAAAGTTACTTACATAACTGTAGAAAATTGAAACATCAAGCAGTATCCCGTCCAATGACATAGTAAGTTTCGTGTAACACGCCGACAGTACACACAATCGCACAACACACCTACGTATGACTACATAGAATTTACAAATTCGTTTGAGAAAAATAATGTGACGTGAAACACATCATCGAAGGAATCAGGAAATGGAACCACTAAAGGAATAATAAGTCGCGGTAATACGGGCCGCGCACATATCACAGTTTGCATCCGCGCTCCAAGCGAGTGTCCATTCGATGCCAGCGCGTCCTAACAAAAGCTAAGCACAGCCTCCCAAAAGGAGCAGAAGCGAAGGAGAAGAAGGTGTTGCCACAGTTACAAAAACAAAAACTAATCGCCGACAATGGACCAAATAACGGCTTAGAAATATAAAATAGCACACTACACATGGCCCAAATCGGCCAACTAAAACGAAAGTAAAATAAAATAAAGAAAAATTAAAATTGAAATTACGAGATACGGAGAGTACTATAGACCGTACACAAGCAGACAGCACAGGCTCGCACACACACACACACACACACACACACACGTATGAACAAGAAGAGAGACCCAATATAAAATCGACCCAGATCAGGCCGGAGTGTAAAGGCACGCGACGTATACTATCGCACAGAATAGCGAAGAATATCATGGGCTCACGAGCATGGTTAGAACACCGCAGATACAATGCTGGACCGCCGCAAAATATAGGCAAGGCTGATCCAAATATAATCGTAGCAATCACAACACTCGTCGACCCGCTACACGGGACATCCAAATTGCCTCACGTGGACAAACATGGATTAAATTCCGTAGCGTCAAATCACACAATACACCAATGCTCAGCCATGATTTCAAATGATGAGTAAACAAAAATGCATGGTCTCAAAACCCACAAACACACACAGGCCCAAACAAACAGATAGGTAAATACCACTCTCCGTTCCCACGCGTGTGCACACAAAGAAAGAAAAAATTAAACCACACACATAAAATGAAGTAATTAAGAGCCTGCAAAGACAGGTGATAAAAGACTACCGAAATACAATCACACAGAACAGTTTTTGTAACTGGGATGAAAATGAAATAAAATGAATCAATACCTGGGAGCAGCAATCAGGAATCTCGAAATATATACCTCAATCAAAATAATAACTTCAAGCGGAGAGCCGAGCCTTGAAACAAGTAAATCCACGATAATAGCAATTCGCAGATCAAGAAGCACATATTAAGTTCCAGTCTGCTTATCACGTTTGATCCGACCATTGTTGGCATCGCGAGTAGACCAACTTAACACTCGGAGAGCGAGAGACAGACTGTGTCAAAGAGACTGTGTATAAAAACAGATGGCAAGAGCGCCATCTTCAATGAGAAACTATAAGTTTCACGCCACATTCGGGTAATGTTATCGCTAATGGCGACAACGACAGTCAAGGAGAAGTAGGAATAAAGGAAGTGCACCACCAAGGCAGGCTTGGTTCGGCACAATGGTGAAGTATAGTGGGAATGCAGGGATTAAATGGCTTCATAGAGTAGTAAGATTAGAAAGGAGTGTTGGTAAGGTACCTTCAGATTGATCAAAAGCAGTAATTACACCTATCTAAAACCAAGGGAACAGGAAGGATTGCAACAACTATCGAGGTATTTCATTGATTAGTATGCCAGGCAAAGTATTCACTGGCATATTGGAAGGGAGGGTGCGATCAGTGGTTGAGAGGAAGTTGGATGAAAACCAGTGTCGTTACAGAGCACGGAGGGGCTGTCAAGATCCGATGTTCAGTACGCACCAGGTAAATGTAAAATGCTACGATATGAATAGATAGTTGTGTTTATGTTTCGTAGATCTAGAGAAAGCATATGACAGGGTACCGGGGGAAGTGTTCTTCACCATACTGGGGGGAGGGGGTATGATATTAAGGGTAGATTATTAAAATTAATCAAAGGTATTCATGATGACAATTGGGCTGCAGTGAGAATTGATGATAGAATGAGTTTTTGGTTCAGGATACTTACAGGGATTAGACAAGGCTGTAATCTTTCACCTTTGCTCTTCGTAGTTTACGTGGATCATCTGATGAAAGGTATAATTTGGCAGGGAGTGATTCAGTTAGGTGGAAATATAGTAAGCAGTCTGGCCACTGCTGACGACTTCGTCTTAATGGCAGATTGTGCCGAAAGCCTGAAGTCTAATGTCTTGGATCTTGAAAATAGGTGCAATGAGTATGGAATAACAATTAGTCTCTCAAAGATTAAATTGATGTCGGTAGGTAAGCAAGTCAACAGAATTGAATGTCAGATTGGTGATACAAAGCTGGAAAAGGTAGATAAGTTTAAGTATTTTTGTTATGTGTTCTCCCAGGATTACATGTCAATGAATATCATCAAAGACAAGACTTATTGTATTGATTAGGTGGTAAAATAATAAATTAACTTATTGTTATTATTATTCCCCCTGGATGGTAATATAGTAAGTGAGATTTAATCAAGGTATAGTCAAATACAGCAGAGGCATTACGCGACACTTCCGGATTTAGCCTTGTTTAAATGGGAGACAAGTCGCAAGTGGCGCTACTAGTGGCGTGACCTGAAAATTCACACTTAATTCAAATATCAATGGAAATGTGTATACGAAATGGACAAATAAATTAAGTCCTGAAAGAAAGTGTTACTAAGATATTAACGTCAAAGTTGCTAAAGCAATTCTGGATAAATGAATGAAGAATTATTTAATAGGTTATTACATAAAGACTGAAATTAGACATATAATCAAGATGTGAAATGGACTGCTGTGAAAGGGCTTGATCTTTTATTTATGCATTACTTTTTAGCATTAGCATACCTGCCTGAACGTTCACGGCTATATTTGTCGTTTATCTCATTTCAAAGCATTGTATGATCACATTAAAACGCTTGTCAACAAAAATATCGGCACATTCCTCACACACATGATTCAATTAATTTACATTTAAGAGCTGGAGAATTTTCCTTTTAACTTGAAGCCTACTAACAGAAAGAAAATCTATAAATTTAGCCTCAAAAACATTCAAATTTTCCCTATAAGCAAGACTTGCCACAATGCCATTTCATTAGTGTAAATCAAATTTGCATCATCATATTGTTTCAAAAAATATGTACATTTCATAAATCACGCATATTTTCTTCAGTGCTTCACAACGCATTACGGCATTCCAAATGGGTTAACTTGGAACACAACTAGCCACACGCATATACATATGTATTTTCCTGAATTAAATGAAACCCACAGATCACACTTACAACAACACATCGGTATTGAAGATTAACTGCTGCACTATATAATAAAATTAGCTTATTATATTTTTTTAGCCAATTCAAATGTGGGTCGCGCAGGTCACAAGTTTAGGAAGTACTATAAAAATCTCTTTGTAACCGGAAAAATATATATGCAAACACAATATTTACTTACATTTTCTTGTCACGAGGGAAACGGAAGAAAGACCGCGAATCCTTCTGCACTTCATGGTTATTGCAGCCAAACACAGCAGATATCTTTCAACTCATATTGAGAGGAGATAGAAAGGAATGACACATGCTACTACTTACTTATGTCAACTTAATGCAAACGCATAAATGACGCCAAAAACATCACAAACAAATACACGTGCTCTTATGACAGATTCAGTAAATTTCAGGTCACCCCGCTAGAGGGAGCTCAAATCGCTGTCCCTCGATATCTCACAGAGTGTCGCGTATCGTCTCCACTGTATTTGGTGTATTAAAGCTAATGCAGTGAGCTGGCAGTTGCGATAAAGAGTGTTGTGTAAGAAGGACGTCAGCCCCCGGACGAAACTGTCTTTACATCGGTGTGTTTCCAGACCATCTTTGTTTCACGAGAGCGGAAGCCGTGTTGTTTCAGGATATCTTATTCATGAGTTGGAAGTAACAGACATGAAAGTAGCGAGAATTATTGCTTTTACAAATAGGTGGGAACAATGGAAGGAGAGTACTCGGAACAAGCAGGTAAAGGCTAAGTTAGGAATGAACTCGATGGATGAAGCTGTACGCGTAAACCATCTTCGGTGGCGGGAGATGTGCGACGAATGGAGGAGGATAGGTTACCTACGAGAATAAAAGTCTATATTACGGAGGGTAAGAGGAGTAGATGGGGATCAAGATGACAATGGGTTGACTCAGTTTCTAACGATTGAAAGATACGAGGTATAGAACTAAATGAGGCCACGGCACTAGTTGCAAATAGAGGATTTTCGTGATGTGCCATTTTGGTAAACTCACAGAGGCTTTCAGATTGAACGCTGAAAGACATAGCGGACTATAATGATAATGCATGTATATATTATAAAAACCGTAAGATTTTATTTCCGTTAGTGTACGAAGAATTGGATCGTAAAGTTCAGCCAGTTGATCCGTCCTTCCATGGCTGTCCACATACGTTAAGACCTATGGACTTGCTTTCGTGTTCTTTTCCTTTTTTTCACCCGGAGAGACTCCTCTCTTTAGAGATGGGCACTATCAACTTAAAACCACTATCGACTAGTCGGGCGATAGTCCCTTTAAAGTATCGACTGAATAGTCGAATGTTTTCAGTCGAACAAAAGTATTTATTTATTTATTCAAAGGGACCCACGTTCGCAGCCGAGGAGTCCACACCATTCCACATTAGGAATAAGAAGCTGCACCACCTAGATATCCCAGGTCCGTATTCCATTCACTGACAGCGGATAACATATCCTTAATGCAGTTTTCCATGGGGTTTTCTACATTCATTCCTGGCAAACGCCATAATAGTACTGTACCTTGGGAGCATACCCCAATGCCAGACTTTTATAATCACACTATCGAGGAATTCACAGTTGCGCAGATTAAAATCCGATTTACGCACTCGTCCGTACACGGCGCTAATAAATAGGGAGATGCCCTTAATACGAATAAGCATCATAGGAATGTTCTTTCTTGGTGCTAAATGGACAGTCAAACGTAGAAAGACAACGATGAGACTCTATTCCCGAACAGTGCTAACAATAATAATATGTAAAATTTGTTGCTGTAGTACGGTACACAATCAAGATATATATTAGACTAGCCAAACACACTAATACTGTATTTTCTAGATTATTATTATTGTTATGCAGATTTTTATAGTTATGCCTTATTTATGAATAACGTAATTAATATAAACAAAAATGCAACGAAATAAAGAGCACATAAACGACAAGAGAAAATTGCCACATTAAGTATGTACCTATAAAGTTAACATATTACGTATTACATATCCGAAATGACCATAAACCGATAGTTCCATTCGCTTCCGCGTCGCTGTGACGGGAGTACGACTGAATTCAGTCGACTTGTTTTGTGTTAGCGAAGCCCATCAAATAACCTAGACAAGACAAGACAAGACAAGACAAGACAAGACTTGTTTTGTGCTGACGGGAGAGCAAAGCGTGGAGAGATCCGTGACGGGGACTGCGACTGAATTCAGTCGACTTGTTTTTTAAAGTAGTCGACTGTTACGATAGTTTCAACTATCGACTAGTTCGATAGTTATCAGTCGATAGTGCCCATCTCTACCTCTCTTAAACATTCTCTTTGAGCCGGACATAGCGTAACATTGCACCCAGTGCTGCCAGTGCTCTTTTCAGTAAGTGTCCCATTCTACAGTTGTAGACATTACGGATATGTTAAACTACAACTCTCCCCACAGTTGTGTATTTTGGTATATATGAGTGTTTCAGTGTGATTTATTACAAGTCGTATTAAACTGGGTGATATAACAAGCCCATTCACATTTCAAGAGAAGAAAAAGTGTCGCTTACTCTGCAGTTATCATTAGTAATACATCCTTTCCTAAATTCAGCCTGTTCTACTGCTGTTACAAATCAAATTTGTTCTTCAAGAGTTTGTTTTAAGTGATTAAACAACATTCAAATATCTGGTTTTGTTTCGAAGTGGCTAGTATGTTGTTATGTATGGCGCGTATTAGCCTATTCTACAGCTTATTACGTTAAGTGAGTTACGGATTTTCTTCATTGCGGAATTGTGATTTCTGTCATTTTACACTGTGTCCGCAACCTCTAACATACTGTCGGTAATGTTCAAATTCAATAATTCAATTTTGCTAAATGTATAGATTTCAATTGAGAATATTAGAAGTTAAAACTAATATTTCTCAGTTTCAGCATTCTACATGATTTTAATATTTAATGTTAGTAATTTTGTTAAATTTTATTTTTAATTAAGCATGATAAATGAATACGCATATAACTAGCTTGCTTTTTAGAAAAGTCCCAGCCTTTGCGTTGCAAGTGCCTGCACCTTGTGTGTAGTAGCCAGGGTGCGAAATCGCGGCGGGGAAATGGAAGTCCTCCCCCCCATCCCCCACTAAAATTGCCCGGGGTGTACCTTTCATTATAAAATAAACAGGAAAATGTAGAACCCATGAATTATTACTGGAATTAATGATTTTTACTGGGCATATATTCATTAAAACATCAGAAATAATTCAAATGACTGCCAAACCTTGAGAAATAAAACATCGCAGCAGTGGCAACTCCGCACCTGCAGCCTATTGTTGATGTTTCACGCTGGCAATTCCATCCTCCCTTGTCATTGTTGTAAGTAGCTTGAGTTTACACCACTCCTGTACTTCTTGAAGTGGGTGTGTTTTCTATAGGTATCAATAGGACAATATTCACTTGAGCAGGGTACAAACTGACAAATTTGTTCAGTCAACACATAGCCCTGGTAGAGGAAAGTTCCAGTGAAAAAGCAATAAACCATGGAAACTCGCGCCTCGTCTGGCCTTTCTTAAGATAGCGAGTCTCTCATAAATTTCTCAGCTGATTGAAATAATGTAATGTTTATCATTCCAGTTATATCAGCAAAATTCGAACAAAAAGGTCTCAAAATTACATTTTTCTGGATGGAGAGGGTAATTAAAATACAGGGGAATTTTGTACGCCCCCCCCCCCCCTACCAGTTAGTGCCTGAAAAAAAATTAGTAGTTAAGCCCTATGTTCCTTCTCAACCCCTCACCACTTCTTTCTGATTTCACACCCTGGTAGTGGCAATATATCGCATATCTAAATTTAGTGGAATGAGGATGATGATGAAATGATGAAATGTGGATGGTAGTTTCAGAAAGAAATTGCGATATGTAGTGTGTAATTTTAATTATGTTTTTGCTGTGTTATTTACCTTTGTGTGCAATTTTATAGTGACGCTGTGAATGTTGAGTTGTTCTTTACTCTGTATGCTGCGACATGTTGTAGTAGGGTTCAAAATCTTGAGAGGATTCCATTTAGGATATCTGTATCTTGTTATATCAGTGTTGTTATGGATATTCTTCTGTATCACATCATTACCCCACAGCAGCTATATCCGGTATTTATTTGTGATGATTTAGGTAACAGTTGGCTTCCTCTCTGATTTATATTGGTGTGTAAAAGATTTTCAGGGATGAGTGATGGTGAGTTTGCATGGGGTCGAATCCTAGGATCTGCAGTCCTGAAAAGCGTTTCCATGGTTTCCCCATTTTATCATTAATTAACCTTAATTAATGCTGCTGCATACCTAATCTTATCCCTTCCCTTGGAGTTGTTAGTGCAACATTAAACTGCTAGCAGTAATGGAAGAACAATCTTCAGGAATAAATTCTGGCTGTGGAAACTGTAAAAGGTAGTTGCTTGAAAGTAAAGCCAATAACATATTAATAGAATAACCTGTGATGGCCAGAACAAGTAAACATGGTACACTACAGTATTGGCAATGCATAAGGATTGACTCAATTAGCCATGGGTACGAAGCTTGTATTACCTGTAGGAGAAATTATAGTATTAATTGTTAGTGCAGTATGTTTACATTTACAGTAAAATATCACAAAGTGACTAATGAACACTGCTATTGGTTGAACACCACTTGGTTGTGTCATTAGACATGACATGCGTAAAAAAATAAAGAAAAGGTACTTAAGTAAAGGTTGGTGGCATTGTTCAATGAAATGAGCTGATAGCAGTATTGTATAAATTTTTGTCTTCATTCCAACAGAATTTTCTTCATTTTCCATTTCCAGTCTTCTGGGTAGAAATGTGAATCAAAAATCTCCTCAGTTTTTCTCTCTCCACCACTCCTTTCCTTCCTTGAATATTTTTTCTACTTTACTCCACTCTTCTCTGTATTCTCCTTTCCGTATCCATTCACCCCTTTCTGGACATTCCCCAATGTCTTTCCCCTATGACTTTCTCTGTAATTACTTACTATGGAACTCTATCCTCTTCCATTATCATCATGTGTCCATACCATTTCAGCTTATGGGTCTCTTATCTTTCCTTTCAGTTCAGGGAATCCAATTCAGTCCCTCATTTCTATGTTTCTGACTTTATCACCTTATGCTCTCCCTATTATTTCTGTAAGGAATTTCATCTTGGCCTCTTGCATACTGCGTTCATCATGTTTTTTGTTGTCCATGTGCCTGATGCATATGTCAAAATTGGTGTGTAATACATTGGGTGCAAAATTTCCTTGCCTTCCGTTGGACGTCCCACACATTGGTAAAACCCATTGGCTTGTTCAAGTCTCTATCCAATTTCTTAATTTATTTACTCATCTTCTTGAATTATTTTCCCCGAATACTTGAAGCTTGATTGAAATAATAACATTAAGTTATTTACATGTAATACTTGAAGCTTTCCACAACTTCTAATGATCTTCCATTTACTTCAATATTCCCACTTCCTTCTCTGTTACCTCTCGTCACCACTACTATCGTACTCTTTTCCACACGTATTTTTATTCCATATTCCTCCATCTCCTGATTCCTTACATTATCTTGTTCTTGTGCTTCCATTTCTTCTTCTCCCCATATTACTGTGTCATCTGCAAAGCGGAAGGTGGAACAAGGCCAGAATTCGCCGGCACAGCTATGACGACTTACTTACGGGACCTCCTGGGTAGGAGGGGTTTCGGGTGGGGAGAACTTAAAAGATACTGAAGAACTTTCACCTTGTATTTCCTCTCCCTTCACTTTCTTTCAGCCCCCGCCTGGATTTCACCAGCATCCATTTAACCTATTTTATACGTAGTTATTTCACTTATATATTCGCATACTAATCTAATTTTACTTACCTGTTATAAATTCCTGGCGGCAGGCCGTCTTGAACCAGCGATCTTCAACTCCGTAGTCCATCATGTTATCCACTCCGCTAACATGTTACTTGATAATTTGAAGCGTAAACGATGTATATATAGTACATTACCAGTAATAGAGATGGCATTGCAATGTAATTAATATTTACCCCAAAAGATGACTCTGTCGTCTCTCTTTGAACTGTCGCCAACTTAACTTTTACGAGGAACAAAAATACATCAAACTCAAATCACGAGTTTCATTACCAGCAGTGTGATTATTGTTTGAAGAGGGAGTACAAGTAGACGAAAACAAACCAGTCGTGTGTCCAGCTATGTTATAGTCTTGATTGCTATCTTAAGAGGAAGTAGGCCTACAACTAGACGAAAACAATCGAGTTGTGTGTCCAGCTCTGTCATAGTCGTGATTATAGTTTTAAGAGGAAGTATAACTAGAGATAAACAGTCGAGTCGTGTGTTCAGTTCTGTGATAGTCGTGATGATTGTTTTAAGACTAAGTACAACTAGCCAAAACAATTAAAACTCCCGTTCATTGCTGCATCCATACTAGTAATTATTATTTTAAGAGGGAGTACATCTACGCAAACACAAGAAGTCCATCTTCTGTCTACTCCTGTGCCAACTTTCGGTGAGTACCCATAAATTCATATCTTGTCTCAGTGGTTGCAATATACTCGTGTGTATAGTGTTGCTTTCCTATTCGTGATGTCATCACCAAAAGTGTACTTCCAACAACAGTCGCTCAATTAGCAATGCTGTCGCACCTAACCTACCGTGTCACTACCAGTGGTTTTCGGTGGATCACAACCTAACCTGTCACTATCAGTGGTTTTCGGTGGATCACAACCTAACCTGACACTACCAGTGGTTTTCGGTGGATCACCCCGCTAAATGAGTAATGCTGTCGCACCTAACCAAACCTAACCTAACGTGTCACTATCAGTGGTTTTCGGTGGATCACCCCGCTAAATTAGTAATGCTGTCGCACGTAACCAAACCTGTCACTAGCTTTGGTTTTCGGTGGATCACAACCTAACCTGACACTATCAGTGGTTTTCGGTGGATCACCCCTCTAAATTAGTAATGCTGTCGCACCTAACCAAACCTAACGTAACCTGTCACTAGCTTTGGTTTTCGATGGATCACAACCTAACCTGTCACTATCAATGGTTTTCGGTGGATCACCCCGCTAAATTATTAATGCTGTCGCACGTAACCAAACCTGTCACTAGCTTTGGTTTTCGGTGGATCACAATCTAACCTGTCACTATCAGTGGGGTAAAACTTCAGGCCTTGTCACGCAAGTTTGTATCATAGTAATCATGGCTGACGGTGGGCGAATGGACACTGCCATTGGTTGAAGGCTAGTCCAGTGAAATGTCGTTCCCATAATTCAATACAGACAAAAGTTATGACCAACTTACGCGATGAAAAGACCTAAGAGTGAGGCAATGTCAAAGAATAACCATATGAAACAAATAAGAGTAAGAATATCCGGCTATGTTGAACTATGGTAGTGACATTTCATAGGGCAAATCTTCAGGCGATGCAGAGTCCATTCGTGCCAACGCCAGCCACGATTATATAACAACGTGATGAAATAGTTGAGACGTTTCGATGCAGTAATTACGATTCTAAACACTTGAAACCATAGATAGCGCTAGTTATGCTTAAATATGAATACGAAATAGAGGCTTAAATCCGCGCGACTTGTGATTGAATATAAAAAAGAAATAGAGGCCTAATTATTAGTAGTACGTAGCGTTCCCGACACCGGAAGAAAAAAATCACAAGGAAATGTAACGTGAATAATAAACAATGTATAATAGAGAAGAATGTATGTAAATGGAACCAACCTTAATGTAGTGGAGGTTAGGCGACGACACGAAAAAAACAACACGATTGAACTTCTCATTCACTAATAATTTCACGTGACGGCCACACCATTCACATACTCTGCTATTTGAAATCAAATTGTGACGTACATAGAATTGAAGTAAATCATTGAAGTTGTTCTTGTAATTCGCTGAAAAACTTGTTACATTAATAACACATCCATCGTACGATGCTATGTCAATATAATTAGATATGTTTTCTGTATCAACAATGGCCAGATGCACTGGATGCGCTATGTACGAAGAAAGAAGTACTATCTGCGCACTTTTTAGTGATAGATTTACATCCTAGTGCTGAAGTGGTCGACTTCGGTTATCTTCGAGATTCGTATTGGCAACCTTTGAAACACAAACTAAGAATCGCTTATCATCGCTGTGCGACATCTGGCGTACACTTTAAGTAATCGTACTGTTGTTGTTTACACAGCAAAGCCAAACTATAGAATTCATGCTAGGAACACGTTTCGCAACGGGAAATGTTATATAGTATTATATATTGTGTGTGTGACACAGTTGTTTGCTTAAAATAATAAAGGTTCATAAAATTCATATCGATCGATCATATTATCTATTCAATTCAGATTTCATTTCCATTCAGTTGGCAGTATTAACGGAACCCTTCTTACTTCTCCAACGAGTACAAAAATCTATCACTAAAAAGTGCGCTTCTATCAATCCTATCATTTCGTGACCAGTAAGCGACATAGAATGCCGTGGTGTATTAATGTGAAGAGAAACGTCATTGTGGTCCAGGGGTAAGTCGTGTGAGTCGTCTGCGAGAAAAATAAACATAGTCCAGGGCTAACCTAACCTAACCTAACCGCGAGTCGTCTGCGAGAAAAATAAATAACCTAACCTAACCTATGTGAAAACAAATGTAATTGTGGTCCAGGGCTCAGTACCATTTAGTTCCTAAGTACAGTGGTTGGCAGCATCGGCGAGTCGTGCAAGTCGTCTGCGAGAAAAATAAACATAGGATAGTCATACCGCGCGTAGATATTGCCGATGCAAGCGGTAACCATGGTACTAATGATGCGTGACATAGACTGAAGTTCTAATATCAGGGGTTTTCGGTGGATCATCCCGCTAAATTAGTAATGCAGTCGCTCCTAACCAAACCTAACCTAACGTGTCACTACCAGTGGTTTTTGGTGGATCACAACCTAACCTGTCACTATCAGTGGTTTTCGGTGGATCACAACCTAACCTGTCACTATCAGTGGATTTCGGTGGATCACCGCGCTAAATTAGTAATGCTGTCGCACCTAACCAAACCTAACCTAATGTGTCACTACCAGTGGTTTTCGGTGGATCACAACCTAACCTGTCACTGTCAGTGGTTTTCGGTGGATCACCGCACTAAAATAGTAATGCTGTCGGCAGCCCTGAAGATGGTTTTCCGTGGTTTCCCATTTTCACACCAGGCAAATGCTGGGGCTGTACCTTAAATAAGGCCACGGCCACTTCCTTCCCATTCCTAGGCCTTTCCTGTCCCACCTATCTGTGTCAGTGCAACGTAAAGCAACTAGCAAATAAAAGTGGTTTTCGGTGAATCACAATTGCTTTCGTAAAGGATGCTAGAGGCTGTTGGCCGCTTCGCGGCCCTAACATGGGGGCTTATGCCCACCGACCCCCTTTTGCTTGTCTCTAGACCAATGGTTTTGCCACTAACCGGACTTAACCAAACCAGATCAGTGCTTTTCCTACTTGCCGGACGTACTTAATTTTCGTAAAGTTTTCGCGAAATCAAGTCAGCCCCATCATATCGCGGCGTTAATATCTATTTCACTATCCAACTAGTCAATTTTTAACCCAATCTAGTGCCAATCTAGTGGCTGTGAATTGTGTTACGCAGTCTCAAACAGCTAAATATACTAGACCATTAATTCATACATTTAGCGGCTGCTACACGTTCCTTCGAATTATCCGCCATGTTTGCAAACAGCAACTCGCTAAATACGTCATACATGACGTCATGTAGACGCACGAGCAGCAGCCGCGGAGCCCGTGCTCGCCTGTGCCGGCGGATCCTAGACTTATACCGCGGAAGGCCTTTGCCTCCTTGGTTCCCACCTTTTGTTGTATACTCTTGTGGATTTCATCCATGATTATAATGAAGATTGGAGGGGATAAAACACATCCTTATTGAAGTCCTGTTTCTACATTGAACCAGTTTGTTTGTCCTATCGTAGTATTCATACTACTTACTCACTTTTCGTTCATGGCTTTTATAATTGGTTCTTCACCTCTCCCTGCCTTCTTTTTTATCAATGCATCCGAGACCACTTGCCATGGTACACTGACATATGCCTTCGCAATAACGATAAATATCATCACTGAATCCAGCCTAAATTCCCATCTGTTCTCCATCATGTTCTTTAGGTTCAACAGATTGAAAACTTTTAAAATTATGTTTACACTGACTAAGGAGTATGATACCGTATGGAAGTGAAACACAGATAATAACTGGTGCCAAAAAAAACAAGAGTTGAAGCGTATTAAATGCCGTGTTATCAGAAGTTCTTGAAGATCATTTTGATAGAACATGTCTCAAATAAAGAGATAGTGAATAAGCTTAATGAGAGGAGAATGGTTTGGGAGAATTTGATCCTGGGAAGGAAAATTTTGATAGAACATATCTCAAAGAACAGTGAACTTGTTCAGTTAGTTTTGAAGCTGATTGCAAAGGATAAAAATGGTAGGAAGATTCCAGTATATGGCCCCAGGTGAACAGTCACTGAATTTTCAAGAAAGATCATCTTGTTGCAGTTTCAGTTCCATATAAAACTGTATGTTAGATAGCTATTAATACGATATAAGGTGTCATGTAATACTAGGGGTCCTTTGACTATGATATTGATATCGATAGATAAGTTAAATTATATTTCCTATGGAAGTGATCACTGTTTTAGGAATCATGTAAAACTGCAGGTCCTTAGCTTTGATCGAAGTATCAGTCATAGAAAACTTGAGGTCCTATTGGTATGATCACAATATCAAGAGTCATGTAAAATTTTGGTTTTTTTGTATGATCATAATATTGATGGTCATTTAAAATGACAAGGTTGTTGGTTAGTCTGTTGACAAACACCATAAGTATCAATGACATCAATAAGGTAATATATTTTTCTGGCTTATGTTTCAGTGTAAGGTCAGTGGAAGTTATCAACCATCCCAGTACCTTCTAACTACTTCAGTTGTTCAGTTCAGAGTGCAGTGTGAAATGGACCTGGAAATAAAGATTAAAGAGGAACCAGCCTGGCTTGAAGGAAAAACAACTGCATCATTTGTAAGTCTCATTCCAGACAACTTTATAGAGGTCAGAAATCCCTTAATAGCTGAATGAGTTTGGCAGGGGCATAATTTTCTATGTGCTTCCTCAGTGTTAACACCAGCAGTCACCAATTGCTGAATGGGCATCTATGCGTAGTACAACTCTGATTTGTTTATTTGTCTGGCAATACACCACAATGCACTACACAAAGCTGCCAATTCTTAGGAACTTAAGGTTGGGCTTGGATTAGTCTGTACTTTTTACTGTCAGTATCGAAATTACTTTGGTTTAGGGGTTGCACCTTATTTATTTTTCCTCTCTGATTATAATAGAGGATGGTTGGCCGATCGTACTTTAAAAAAAATCGAATATCCTCCTACAATACTGCACCAGCATTAGCACCACATGTTAAAATTTATTACTCCTACCATAATTAGTGTAGAAGAATTTAAATCACAAATCTTTCATTAGTGTTTTTGAGCCTGGATACACCAGTCTGCTAAACAAAATGTCAACACAGGTGTGATTATTCTGGGTTACTCTCACATCCACAATGTGCTGGAAGATATTATGTGTTTTAAGGAACGAGCAGATTTCCCTATGACATACGAAAGATGAAATAGCTCAAAATCTGAATGTACGTTCTCTCAAAATAAGTATTTTGCTAAGATGATGAATTCTTCTAGAAAGACAAAATAATGATTAGCTCATTTTATTCCTCAAATACAGGTCAGATTCTATGTTTTATAGAGAACCATGTCTAAGGGCCTTAGAATGTATGATATCTGAGAATAATTTCTTTTATATGCCACTTCTTAGTGGACTCTGACACTTTAATTACTTAAGGCACATTAAACAGATTTTTTTCTTTCCTCTTTGTCATTATTTCCCTGTCCTTTTTGTGCATCTTCTTTATCCATTCCTTAGTTCAGCTACTCTTCTCTTCTGTATTGAATGTGTTAAGTTGGTATATTCTAGAACTTGTTACTTTAATTGACTTTTATTAGTAACTTACATTATAACATAAGCTTTTAATCATAGTCCCTCCCCCCTTTAATGCTGACAAGGTTTTATGAATCCAAGAGTGAAATCTAAATGTCTCATAGTAGATCATAAAAGATCTTCTAAAACTGCAGATATACACTCCAACACTGCTGATACTCCATTGATGGTGTCCTCATCCCCTCAGCTCCTCACAGAACACTGCATAACATGCTTATAGTACTAAAATATTTCATTTCTCGCTTCTTTGACTTTCGGCGACATCACATCTTTCACTGTTATATGACTGTTTTTTTTATTTTACACTTGGAAGCATTGAAATATGTTGTTTGAAACAGAACTGTATTAATGTTTTATGTAGCCCCTGTGATCTCAGCAAAACCATAGTAAAGAGTGTGATTCCATTATATCAAGTTATTTTAATTTGTCTATAAACAAACTGTATGCTGAGAACAAAAAATCATTTAGAAATGTTGTAACGCTTCTAATTGGTTGAGACCACTTTTATGATTTGATTGATATGATTGAACAAATGAAAACAGTTCATACAATTTAGTGTTTATGCCTATGGCTGCTTACTTCTAAATTCTGTGTGAGATAGCCCCAATTCCATCCCTGGTAGTATATCTTCTGATATGGCTAGAAAATGTTTTGCATTTTATATTTTGTTCTCAGTCTCATCCTTTCTCTGACATAAGGAGTGAGCAAGAATAGTAACACCATTCTCAGTACAGCCTTTGGTTATAACAATCCTCTACTGGTAGAAATCTTCCTTAAACATTAGTGAAATTCTGAAAGCAACTCTAATACTGGAAATTAATGAATTAACATGCTCATTTGTTGCTGGCTATATTTGTAGATGTGTGTTATGAGCATACCTAATATATCTTATTTTCCACAGGAAAATTTCGAACATGTATCAGAAGTGATAGCTCTGAAAGAAGAAGTTAAATCAGAGTTAACAGAGCCAGGGGCATCGCAGGAAAACTCTCTTGAGGTAATGTACATAATTTGATAAGCCATTGTCAGATAATGGAAATGGGTAGAAAATGGCTCAACAGATACTGGGGTTTGATCCATCTTTATAGTGCACATGATTGATAGTCCTACTGATAATATACTTTTTATGAGATTGACTGTTTACATACCTAGTTTTCACTTTTCCTTCATGTTGTTCCACAATCTTGCGTCATGAATTGTCCAGCAGTTAGGATTATTCCAAAGACCACTACTCTGTTATTTGGTAGCTGGCATCATTCCTACTAATATTATTGAATTCGTAAATTAGTTTTGAACACAAAGTAGCTGAAATATACATTCTTTTGTTACTGTTATGGGATATTTTACTGGTTGTTTCCAAATGAAACCCCTTTGTTATCTTATTGATTATATTAATTATTGTTTTGTAAATAATACAGTAATTTGTTGATACAAGTTGCAGGTGATGTGCTTGTTTACTGTGATTGTTCGCTTGTATACTACACACATTGTAGCCGTCTCTTGGCCAGTGAAAAGTATTCTTTTTCTCCGTAATGTGGTCTGTGATGGTACTAGTCCATTGTGACTTATAATTTTTGTACCGGGAGGTGCACCTCAACCCTGCACATGTAAAAGAAGGGCCTTAAGGAACACTATCTATCAAACAAAACTTGAAACCCCTAATGCATATAGTTGGGACATTGATCAGAAGATGTCACTACTGAATAACTGAGTAATATGTTATTTTAAAGTTTCCTAAACTGACTGGATTTCTTTGTTTTGTTTTGGTGTACATCAAAAAGTTTGAATTTTTCTCCATAGAAGTCCCTACAAAAAGCTGAGGTCATGCACTCTGGTGCAAGGTGGAATAATTAATGATTTAAAGAAGTTTTGGTTTTAAAAGTTTTCTCAACTAAATTGACTTTAATTTATTTTGATACTTCAATGTTTTGCAACTATTCCTTCTCATCCCGCCAGCTCTGAAGTCTGGCCAGTCACATATTATCTGTTTTTATTTTTCAGCAAATCATATGCTTCTTGTAACTTTTTAATGCCAAATAAAATGAGAGGGTGTGGTCTGATTTAGCCCAGAGCATTCTCGCACCCTCCCCTTGTGTATAAAATCCGCGGCTTTTTCTAGTTACCTTGTCTTATTCTCGTCAAATTTCTGAGTGTGAGTGTTAAGGCAGGAGGAGGGGTGCCTAATTCTTTGGCAGGCAGAATGTCAGCCCAGGTAATGGCCCCCAGTTTTCTATATCTGTAGCTATCTTCTTAAACTCACAGGAGGGGAAGTTTCTAATGTTTAACTATGTAACCACCTGTTTTCGAAAATGTAAACTTTCATTCTGCTAATGTAAAATTTCATACAGACTTAAACTGTAAATTTCCCTTCAGTTTATCTTGAGGTGACTGTGATTTTGTAACTTTTTCTCCTGTAAATCACGCATTAACTTCTCTTTCGAGTCACCTCAGTTGTGTAGAATTAGCCTCTGCATCATTGGGCCACAAGCCCAAGTAGAGTTTCAAAACTTGATTTACAAGGAGCGCAAGTTTACGACTGCATAGATTTTGAGTTTGGGCCAGTAATATTACCTGTTGTTCTTTTCTATGAATGCCCAGTATTATGGGTACTAGATACCCCTGTGTAAAGGAATTTTAAATTGTAGGTTGTGCCTAGAGATACCAGAAATTGTAAGGTTTTTTTGTAATGTTTCCTTGAGTAGATTGTAAGGAATTGGGAGCACAGCCTCCTTGGTTGAATTTAAAGAGCATGTAAACTCTTGTCTGATATTGGTGCAATTTTGTGTGTGGCCTTTGGAAGGCCGTATGTGTAACCTTTGGAGCAAGGTGCTCTTGAACTGTGTCTTGGGAGATATCTCTCCTTAACACAACATTTACCGGGCGAGTTGGCCGTGCGCGTAGAGGCGCGCGGCTGTGAGCTTGCATCCGGGAGATAGTAGGTTCGAATCCCACTATCGGCAGCCCTGAAAATGGTTTTCCGTGGTTTCCCATTTTCACACCAGGCAAATGCTGGGGCTGTACCTTAATTAAGGCCACGGCCGCTTCCTTCCAACTCCCAGGCCTTTCCTATCCCATCGTCGCCATAAGACCTATCTGTGTCGGTGCGACGTAAAGCCCTTAGAAAAAAAAAAAAAAAAAAAAAAAAAAAAAAAAAAAAAAACACAACATTTGTGACGTTGCAAACTTGTAAATTGGAGCTGGAAGCTCAAAACTTGTAATTTCCAACTCTTGGATTTCTATTCTTGTTTGCCATTTTGTACCTGACATTTTGTTCCTTGACCTAGTGAGGAATTTTGTTAAATTTGAGATCTGAAAAGAAGGATAACCTTTGTTTTAAAGTTTAAATTAATCTTTGATATCGTAGATAGACCCATTCAAGCTGATACCTTCTTTCAACTCTCTGCGTTCCACAGATAATCTCGGAACAATGTTACTTAAGCATGCAATGAATAAATAAGCCATTCAAGAGTTATCTTGCCTTTCTGTTTCATTCTTCGTATGGGATAGTGTTTGTGAATAGGCCTTGTAAAGTTCGCCATTACTCACCTTAACATTTGTTACAAGATTGAATTCATCATTACCAGGCTGCACATTTGATCACTGTCATCGTCCACTTCATAGCAAGCGTGTCATCTTCTTTCACTATGACTATGTTGCTACGGGGTATTTCATTGCCCATTTATTGAGATATTCATTTCACCATCTCTTCCAGGAGTTCTGGATTAGCTGCTGAAAATATAGCCACGTGGGGAAGGTTGTGATGAGAGAGGATATATAATCATGATCAGAGAGTGTAGTAATTGGTTGTCCTATAAGGAAATGGGTTGTAGTTAGGTAAGAAGTGTCCAAAGGTTCATCAATCAATCAATACTGATCTGCATTTAGGGCAGTCGCCCAGGTGGCAGATTCCCTATCTGTTGCTTTCCTAGCCTTTTCCGAAATGATTTCAAAGAAATTGGAAATTTATTGAACATCTCCCTTGGTAAGTTATTCCAATCCCTAACTCCCCTTCCTATAAATGAATATTTGCCCCAGTTTGTCCTCTTGAATTCCAACTTTATCTTCATATTGTGATCTTTCCTACTTTTATAGACGCCATTCAAACCTATTCGTCTACTAATGTCATTCCACGCCATCTCTCCGCTGACAGCTCGGAACATACCACTTAGTCGAGCAGCTCTTCTTCTTTCTCTCAATTCTTCCCAACCCAAACATTGCAACATTTTTGTAACGCTACTCTTTTGTCGGAAATCACCCAGAACAAATCGAGCTGCTTTTCTTTGGATTTTTTCCAGTTCTTGAATCAGGTAATCCTGGTGAGGGTCCCATACACTGGAACCATACTCTAGTTGGGGTCTTACCAGAGACTTATATGCACTCTCCTTTACATCCTTACTACAACCCCTAAACACCCTCATAACCATGTGCAGAGATCGGTACCCTTTATTTACAATCCCATTTATGTGATTACCCCAGTGAAGATCTTTCCTTATATTAACACCTAGATACTTACAATGATCCCCAAAAGGAACTTTCACCCCATCAACGCAGTAATTAAAACTGAGAGGACTTTTCCTATTTGTGAAACTCACAACCTGACTTTTAGCCCCGTTTATCAACATACCATTGCCTGCTGTCCATCTCACAATATTTTTGAGGTCACGTTGCAGTTGCTCACAATCTTGTAACTTATTTATCACTCTATAGAGAATAACATCATCCGCAAAAAGCCTTACCTCCGATTCCACTCCTTTACTCATATCATTTATATATATAAGAAAACATAAGGGTCCGATAACACTGCCCTGAGGAACTCCCCTCTCAACTATTACAGGGTCAGACAAAGCTTCACCTACTCTAACTCTCTGAGATCTATTTTCTTGATATATAGCAACCCATTCAGTCACTCTTTTGTCTAGTCCAATTGCACTCATTTTTGCCAGTAGTCTCCCATGATGCACCCTATCAAATGCTTTAGACATGTCAATCGCGATACAGTCCATTTGACCTCCAGAATCCAAGATATCTGCTATATCTTGCTGGAATCCTACAAGTTGAGCTTCAGTGGAATAACCTTTCCTAAAACTGAATTGCCTTCTATCGAACCAGTTATTAATTTCACAAACATGTCTAATATAATCAGAAAGAATGCCTTCCCAAAGCTTACATACAATGCATGTCAAACTTACTGGCCTGTAATTTTCAGCTTTATGTCTATCACCCTTTCCTTTATACACAGGGGCTACTATAGCAACTCTCCATTCATCTGGTATAGCTCCTTCGGCCAAACAATAATCAAATAAGTACTTCAGATATGGTACTATATCCCAACCCATTGTCTTTAGTATATCCCCAGAAATCTGATCAATTCCAGCCGCTTTTCTAGTTTTCAACTTTTGTATCTTATTGTAAATGTCATTGTTATCATACGTAAATTTTATTACTTCTTTGGCCTTAGTCTCTTCCTCTATCTCGACATTATCCTTGTAACCAACAATCTTTACATACTGCTGACTGAATACTTCTGCCTTTTGAAGATCCTCACATACACACTCCCCTTGTTCATTAATTATTCCTGGAATGTCCTTCTTGGAACCTGTTTCTGCCTTAAAATACCTATACATACCCTTCCATTTTTCACTAAAATTTGTATGACTGCCAATTATGCTTGCCATCATGTTATCCTTAGCTGCTTTCTTTGCTAGATTCAATTTTCTAGTAAGTTCCTTCAATTTCTCCTTACTTCCACAGCCATTTCTAACTCTATTTCTTTCCAGTCTGCACCTCCTTCTTAGTCTCTTTATTTCTCTATTATAATAAGGTGGGTCTTTACCATTCCTTACCACCCTTAAAGGTACAAACCTGTTTTCGCATTCCTCAACAATTTCTTTAAACCCATCCCAGAGTCTGTTTACATTTTTATTTACCGTTTTCCACCGATCATAGTTACTTTTTAGAAACTGCCTCATACCTGCTTTATCAGCCATATGGTACTGCCTAACAGTCCTACTTTTAAGACCTTCCTTTCTATCACATTTATTTTTAACTACCACAAAAACAGCTTCATGATCACTAATACCATCTATTACTTCAGTTTCCCTATAGAGCTCATCTGGTTTTATCAGCACCACATCCAAAATATTTTTCCCTCTGGTTGGTTCCATCACTTTCTGAGTCAGCTGTCCTTCCCATATTAACTTATTTGCCATTTGTTGGTCATGCTTCCTGTCGTTCGCATTTCCTTCCCAATTGACATCTGGCAAATTCAGATCTCCCGCTACAATCACATTTCTTTCCATGTCGTTTCCCACATAGCTGACTATCCTATCAAATAATTCCGAATCCGCATCAGTGCTACCCTTTCCCGATCTGTACACTCCAAATATATCAAGTTGCCTATTATCTTTAGAAATGAGCCTTACACCTAGAATTTCATGTGTCTCATCTTTAACTTTTTCGTAGCTTACAAATTCTTCTTTCACCAGAATGAAAACTCCCCCTCCCACCTTTCCTGTCCTATCTCTACGATACACACTCCAGTGCCGTGAGAAAATTTCTGCATCCATTATATCATTTCTCAGCCATGATTCAACTCCTATTACAATATCTGGTAAATATATATCTATTAAATTACTTAATTCTATTCCTTTCTTTACAATACTTCTACAGTTCAACACTAACAATTTTATGTCATCCCTACTTGATTTCCAGTTCTCTGTTCCCTTATCACCGCTCCCTAGGCCATCCCGTTTCCCTGAATGTACCTCCCTATTACCCTTCCAAACAAATTTCTTAACTTATACGTACCACTGCGGTTTAAATGAAGGCCATCCGAGCGCAGATCCCTTTCTCCTACCCACCCATTAGGATCTAGAAATTTCACTCCCAGTTTCCCACATACCCACTCCATAGTCTCATTTAAATCCCCAATCACCCTCCAGTCAGTATCCCTCCTACACAGTATTCCACTAATAACAATCTCCGCTTTCTTAAACTTCACCCGTGCTGCATTTGCCAGATCCCACACATCTCCAACTATGTTGGTACTTATATCAGCTTGCCTTACGTTGTTGGTACCAACGTGAAACACTACCACCTTCTCCTTCCCATTTAGCTTTGGTGAGAGGATGTATGTGTTTCAAGAATGGTCCATTCTTTGTTGGTTAAGGGATAAGAATCCATCACTTGTCTGGGGCGTTAAATCAAACTCTTGACAGCTGCTTCCCAGATTCCACCAAAGTGTGGTGTTGCAGGAGGGATGAAATGCCATGTCAGTCCCATG
Organism: Anabrus simplex; assembly: GCF_040414725.1. Lineage (NCBI taxonomy): Eukaryota > Metazoa > Arthropoda > Insecta > Orthoptera > Tettigoniidae > Anabrus > Anabrus simplex. The sequence continues at coordinate 43,245,772 of NC_090279.1, forward strand.
ACTGCAGTTGTGCGAAGAGTTGGTTTTCTGAGGGTTGTCTTGCAGGAAGGCCTTGATTTCTGTAGTTGCTCCAAAGAAGTTTGTGCCATTATTGCTGTATACGTTCAGGGGTTGACCTCTATGAGAACTAAGTTGATAAAGTGCAGAGAGAAATGTTGTTGTGGTGAGATCAGGTATCATGTCAATGTAGACAGCCTTGGTGGCTAGGCAGTTTTGTCTTGTTCAGTTTCTCACAGTTTTTTTGTTAGAATTCGGCCAGCATAGTCTATGCTAGTTTTAAGGAATGGGTATATCGGGCTTACAGGCTCTATTTGTGTATTATTATTTATTTATCTATACTTTCTTATCTATACTTCTATTTGTGTATTTCGCATTAATTGATCTGAGATATCTGCATTCAACTTAGAACATTTGGGACATGTATGAGTGTGGCTTCTTTCCGTCCCCCTTGCTGATGAGAACCTGAACTTGTTTCTCAGAGAATCAAGTGCCAGGATGAAGTAGTTGAAGTTGTTTCTACTCCACTGGTATTGGAGTATTGTGCAGTCGTCTGCCGACAAGAAGATGGCCTTCTTGATGTATGATTGGTTTTATAGTCTTAATATGAGTTGATAGTTTCCTACACAACATTAATCTAACATTTGTGTACAGGGTTCAACTCCGATACAAACAGTGGACTTTAATTACACTCCATGGGTTGTTTACAACAATCTCAGATAATTATATGTTGCAAATCCCATGACTGGTCCATATTGAAATGTACATTCAATCAACAATGTTACAAAAGTTTATTGAAATCCATGTAATCAATACACATTGGGTTCTTAAAATTAAGGTTTACATCTTGTCATGCTAATTTAAGGGGACATGTTTCGCCCATTGTTTGGGCATCATCAGCCATGATCTCCTGCCTAAGGAATTAAATTCACGATCCTCATTACTCTAGTCAAAGTGTTACATAGAGGACCGTGTGTTATAAAAAGGTGGAAACTTGATGTTTGTTGTTAAGCTTTAAAAATGAATTTTAATATTGCTGTCATAGCTGGAAACTCCCTTTATAGTTTTATTTTTTTGTCATTGTGTATCAGGAGAAGAACTGGTTTATATGTCTGGAAAACAGGGAAATGTCAGGGATTTTCAAAATCTGGATTTGGTGGACACTCTGTTTAATAACAGTAACATCTCAATCAGTCACACAGCTGTACACTCTCTGATAACACTACAAGCTTCTTACAAGAACATTCAGTGTCATCTTTCAATGATAAAACAACTTAAGGTTCATAGTAACCATTCTATGACTTCAAATTGAGTTGCCTTAAACCAGGTTCCATTCATATTTTAAACTTGTAACCTGAGGCCATAATTTTAGCCATAGACATTCTTATTGTTCATGTAAATATAGACAGATTGGCTATTTTAAAAATTGTTTTAAAGTTATCAATGTAAAACTCCAGCAAGATTAACCATTATTCTCTCACATTTTTAGACATGCATTAATTGTGTAAATTGTCATTTGTGAACTTACAACAAGTTTCATCATTTTTATAACACACATGTTTCTCTATGTAACACTTTGACTAGAGTAATCAGGATCCTGATTTTTATTCTTTAGACATGAGATCACGGGTGATGATGCCCATGCAATGGGCGAAACATGTCCCGTTAAATTAGTAAGACAAGATGTAAATCTTAATTATAAGAACGCTATGTGTACTGAATAGGTGGATCTCCAATAAACTTTTGTACCACTGTTGAATTAATGTGAGATAATTCGCAAACAATATACAGCTACTCTCTATACCTTGTTTAATCTTGCAACTTTTATTATGAACAGATCACCATGCATGACTGTAAGAAGCTTTAGTGGCATTTTTTGAATTGGGAGATTAATTTGAACATTACGTTTTGATTTTGGGATAGTCCAGTGATCTTGATTCAAACATCTGGGACCATGGCAACAAAATGTATTGTTGATGATCATGTTCATTTGTAGTCGTCTTGTCACTAAGTCAGCGCGTTTCCCCTATTCTTTTTTACTTCGATATCCTCCCTAATGTTTCTTATTTCTTATTGTACAGTTGGTTAGGAATCATCTGTTCTTTTTAATGAGTCTAATTGTAAATGTTGGTGTCCCTCTGACTGACCTTTGTAATATTTCCTTTGTGATTAATTTTGAAATATTTTTCATAATTTTTGTGCAGTGCTATTTGTAACTTGTTGTGTCTTGTGTTTCAATACATCCAAAGTAGCCAATCCTTGTTCAGACACTAGTGTCCTTTTATTTGCGTGACTGCTTGTGTGTTGTGTATATCTTCTGTTGCCCTTCTATCATCGTTATGTACGTACGATGCTGAGATAATATAGTTATAGTAATAGTTAATAGATAGATTAGATTAAGCATACAAGTAGTGGAAGAAGAAACACAATAAATAATAATGATAATAATAATAGTAATAATAATAATTGAACAATAACGACAGAAACATGCAGTGAGAAGGAACTAGGCTAAGAGAAAATTATAGGGACAAGAGAAAACCAAAGATTAACAACGTAAATAAGATCTATATTTAACGATAAGTAAATTAGTAATTAAACATTTCTCAACAAGATAGTAAATGCCTGACAAGAGCTTTGCAGACAATAAAGCATATAAAGGAAACCTCAGAAGACAAGGAAATTGTACCATATTTACAATAAAGAATGTCAGAAATACATCAAAAACCATATGAATGAGTATAAGCGAACAATAAAAAGTGGTAAACTCGAAGAACCTTAAAAAAATGAGAAGAAAAGATGCTAAAAGAAGGGAAAAATGGGAATGGAAGTAGGGATCGCACTGGGGAAAGGATTCTCTTTGCCGGGTGTAGTTAGACTTCAGGATGTTTTATTATTTTTGCAGAATGTAGCAATGCTCCTAGGAAGCAGATAATGTGAGATCAAAGTTCCATTGTCCATAGTACAGTTCGTGTTTAAAAATATTTAGTAGGAATAATGGCTCGCATACGTAATTTGATGCCGAAATAAGCTGCCGAAAGCAAAGTTCAAACCGGGACAGATGGCCCAAAGAAGAATCTAATGACAAAATAACGTCATGATAAGTCTTGCTCACCAAATAATGCGAAGAATTATAGTCCAGATGGTAATGACAATATAAACGTAGCACAGTTGTTTGGTGCTCCACCACTCCGAGACGAAGGCAGGCTCAATTTTAGAGTGGTGGAGGAGAGAATATATAGCGGTATGGAAGCGTTGAGATGAATAGAGAAGCTGAAAGCCAGAATGTTCCAGAAATATGAACGTCATAATCAGGATAACACAAACACACACAGCAAGCGGAGAAGGCGATGCATGGAGAAGAACGGGAGAGACACGGGATGGACGGAGTAGACAGGCGGCAGGTGAGCAGAGCAGTAGAGTGAGTGAAGCAGCGGCGTTGTGGTTGGAGAAAAGCAGCATGCGAAGGTAGGAAATATACGTAGCATGTAGCGGAGATTGTAACACTTCCCCCCATGTACCATCCATGGTATACCGCTTGTTGGCTGGCACTTGCATATTTCCCTTTGACGATCATCTTTTACCTTTCGTATGTAATTATACTAACATATCCATCACAGATTCACCTCAATTTTTTAAGAACTGGTTAGGTTTCATGAGTTTTCGGATCCATTATTAAATGCTGCATGAAAAGTTGTGTTTCTGTGAGCCTAGTTGTTAGAAACTAGAGTAGAGTAACCCCTTTTTTGTCTCTGACAACTGAATGTGGAACATGTCTGTGTTTCAGGATAAGCATTTTGCTTGGTAATGATTGAATATTACAGGAATAATGTGCACGTAGTTGTAATCCAGGCTTATTTAAATATTCTAGATGTTGTAATTCCCAGTTAAGTTGGGGTTTTATTCTTAATAGGGTAATTCTGACAAGATGCAAACTCCTGTAGGACTACATTCCGGCACTAGATTTCTTTTTTCTTATTAGGTATGCATGTACAATATTCAGTACAAAGGTGAGTTGGATCTCCTAAAATTATTATTATTATTATTATTATTATTATTATTATTATTATTATTATTATTATTATTATTGTCACTGAGTTTTCGTGGATCACAGAGAGGTGAAAGAAGCTGCTGGTTTGAATGCGTCTATCTACGATAGTCAAAGATTAATTTAAAACTTTAAAATTAAGGTTATATTTCTTTTCTGATATTAAATTTTAACAAACAACAAATTTTCAGGTACAGAGGTAGTTTATAAAAAAATAAAAACAGAAAAACCTACAAAAGTTTAATTACAAAATTCGAGCTTCCAGCTCCCTATTTACAAGGTCCCTACGCCACTACTCTTGCGTTTAGTTAGATAGGCTAGCAAACGAATCTCCCAGTTTGTTTTACAGGAAATTTTAAATCTCAATTTTCAAGAGCACTTTGCTTCAAAAGTTACCAGTTATCACCTTCCAAAGGCACCATTCAATATCACATAAATGTGTATACATTTTAACAAAAGAGCCTCAATGCTCTACAGTTCTACTGAGGATACTACGCTCCCAAAGCCTTACAGCCTTTAACTTTTACACTAGTGATAAGAGTGTCTTGCTCAATCATATTTACACTTTTTGGCCTCTCTAGGCACAACCTACATTTAACAAGACCATTTCAATTGATTTTTTTTTTTTTTGCTAGGGGCTTATGTCGCAGCGACACAGATAGGTCTTATGGCGACGATGGGATAGGAAAGGACAAGGAGTTGGAAGGAAGCGGCCGTGGCCTTAATTAAGGTACAGCCCCAGCATTTGCCGGGTGTGAAAATGGGAAGCCACGGAAAACCATTTTCAGGGCTGCCGATAGTGGGATTCGAACCTACTATCTCCCGGATGCAAGCTCACAGCCGCGCGCCTCTACGCGCACGGCCAACTCGCCCGGTATTTCAATTGATTACACTGGCCCAAAAATCAAAAAGTATGGCGGCGGAAACATGTGCTCCTTGAAATCAAAGATTACAACTCTACTTGGGCTAGTGGCCCGACGATGCGGAGGCATATCCCACACAGCTGAGGTGACTATATAGAGGAAATTTAAGTTAAAGGCTACAGATAGAATATGGTTACAAAAACATAGTCACCTCAAAAACAAGTTGATAGGGAACTCGAGAGGCTGTCACACTCTCTACTCCCGAATTTCAGTTAAGTACACTTGATTTACTCGAACTATTACACGAGAAGAAAGAGAAGTATACATAACTACGGAAATGAAAAATGGTGGCCATTACCTTAGCTGATATTCTGCCTGACTATGGATGAGACCCCCGCCTCCTTTCATATCACACACACTCAGTAGCACGATGATCAGTAAAACAAGTTAACTCGAAAAAGCGTAAGCTTTTATACCTGAGAGGAAGGTCCGAGAAGGCTCTGGGCTAAGACCAGACACACCCCATCATTTTTGTTGGACAGTCGAAAAGTTACAAGAAGCCTATGATTGGCAGAAAAATAAATACACGAAATTTTTGATTTGCCAGACTACAAGGCTGGCGGGATGAGTAAGAAGTGTTCAAAACCTAGTAGTATCAAAAGCAAAGAGAGTCGTTCAGTTCAGGAAACCTATAAACACAAAATGTCTATAAATTTCTAGTTGTTCCACTTTACACCAGAGTGCATGACATCAGTTGTTTAATAGAGACGTCTGTGGAGAAATATCCGAACTTCTTGAAACAGCTTTTGCCAACTATGATACACCAAAAACGGAACAAAAGAAATGCAGTCTGTTTAGGACACCTAAATATAACACATTACTCTATCACTTTAGTAGTGACATCTGTTGATCAACGTCCCAACTTCCTGCACTAGTTGTTTCAATTTTTATGTGATAGGTAGCGTTCTTCAATGCGCTTTATTTAAATGCACGCGGTTGAGGTGTACCTCCCGGTTCAATTATGATTATTAGTGTGTGTATGTGTTTTGGCAGATAATAGTTTAATTGCCTAGCTGAGTAGCTCAGGCGGTTAAAGTGCTGGCCTTATCTTTCTTATTGTGCGTGAATGTTGAGTATTCAGTACGACAGCAACTTGGATCTTCAAAATTATTATTTCAAACTTTTCAAACGTTTGAGTATAGTTATTAAGACGTAAAGCGATATTTTTTGTCGACCACCCCCACCACCCCGTGAAAGGAAGTCGAACTTGATGTGTTTCAATTAGCCTCCTCAGTCCGTATGTAGCATATGCTCTACATGTGGTTTTTTCTACTTACAATAAAACAAAGTAATTTAAGGAAAAAAGTAATGATGATAGGAAAGTCAACTCTGAGTCCTGATAAAACAACTTAGTGAAACACACTAATTTTCTATGGTGAATTTTTTAAAATTATTTGAGCAAAATATAACACATCGAATGCATCAACAGGCTTGGGACCGAAGAGGTTAAACACAAAAGCTTTTAATGTACAGTCATTTAGTTAGCATGCTCGTTTCATGCACGTGTAAAGAAGCCACTGGTTCGATTCCTAGGCTGGTTGGTGTTTTTTAATTTCTTTTAGCTCGAAGGTTGTGGATTTTGAGTCCTTTAGTTGTTATGTTAGTTTGATTCCCAGGCGGCCTGGTGATTTTTTATTTGCTCGCTTCTCTAATGTTAGTTACCAAGTGATGTAAACCAGCAGGCAATTACACGTCTCCAGGGTTCAAATCTGTAGCCTAGAGCTCAATGCGCAAATAAGAAACATTGTATTCCCTGTCTTACCAAATAAGTTACTTCGAAGTCTAGTCAACTTGCTTGTACCGCCAATGTTCTTTTGCTGAGATGTGCATACTAGGCTAATTGCAAAAACAATAAACTTTGTATTTCATGTCACAGCAAATATTTCCAAGTCTAATCAGAATGTTTTTGGAATCAATCTTTTTTTTGCTAAGACGCACATATGTCACGACCTCACTTAGTACAGAATTTGTTGCATTCTCTTTCCACATTCAATTGACATAGTTTGTGCTAATCGTTCACACTTAGTCTTCAGTGAATGAAAAGCCCGTCATTGATTCCTGGTCGGGTTGAGGACTTTTAACATTTTTTCTTCTCGTGAACTTAAGACTTTTAGTTCTGAGTCGAAGTTAGCTCCGGGTTTGAGAACCCAATTCAGCGATTGTTTTCATTGCTCAGAATTAAAAGTTTTAATTTTTGGTGTTAGATATTTGAATAGCACTTCAGTTTTGGGTCCAAGCGAGCTCCGTGTTCAAATCCTAGTTCTGTTGGTGATTTTTTCCTTTGAATCTTATAACGCTAAAGCTAGGTGTTTTAGTTGACTGAGCACAGAGAGTGATTATTACCTTAAACTGCGCTTGTCGCCTCATGTGCTCAATAATATATCTCCATAATGCAGTATTCGTTGCTACTTCCTCACCGAGCTCGATAGTTGCATGCAGCTATGAGCTTAAATGCGACGTGCTCTAAGTTTATCGATCATGGCCCTCACCACAGGTGTTATAAATGGCCGAATTAAATTTGGCTTTTGCAGCAACCTCAATGTTAAATATAATTATGCCATATTAGGATACAATATGTTGTGGATGAAGAATTTCTTTCCACAGTATATACTACTGTATAAATTATACAGAAGTATTAAATGTGTATTAGTTTGATATTTTGATGGGTTGATATTTTGTAGAAATCCTATGTGTGATCTGATAATTGCATTTTTGGATTAAATTGTTGTGTAGAACTTTAAAGTGAAACTATGTGTAGATTTGTACAATGCTTACGCAGTGTCATTCTACATTATTAACAGTTTTCTGAGATGCCTTGCTATCTTTTAGCTGTTAATTTTAATACTGAAACTGGTTTTACTGTAAAATAGTTATAATCATTTCATTTACTATTTGTTAATTGATAATTCACCCAAGTGTCATTGAAATGTTTTTGATCCAACCCAATCTCTTCCCTTTGGAGATAAACTGACCCATGAGAGAAACACTTCTCTGAGTGTTAGCTTCCAAATACCCCATGGAATAATTACCACCTCACCCTATTCCCCATGGTATGTCCCACCTTATGCATCACATCAAAGTAAGTAGAGTCCCATTAGGAGTGTGAAGAACCAAAAAGCGCCAGGACCAGATGACTTTCCTACAAACTTCTTGAAATATAGCAATTTGAAAAACTCATTATCAACTGGCTGACAAGCTTTTTCATTGAAAGAGTTGACTCTGGCTCTGTTCCAAGTCATTGGGCTGTAAACATCTTTGTGCCTTTTTTGAACCAAAATGACGATCCAGCAAAATGTGTAAATTACCGTCCAAATTGCACCCAGTTGTACATGAGAAGATCTTTGAGAGTATCCTTCATTATTGACTGGGTGATATCGTCGACATTATTACTATCCAATGCATCTTCATTAAGGGTGCTGGAACAACTCATGCAATTTTCACTGCCAGAATGCTAATTGAAAAGCACTGAGAGCACCAGCCGGCAGTGTACATTGTCTTCCTTGATACTGGAATTACTTTCAGCCGTGTTCCACACCGTGTGATCTGGTCTGCACTCGTGACCATGGTGTACCAGAAATGCTTATAATTTGGATCAAGATGCTATACAGGAACATCAGAGGTAATGTATGTTGCGCTGTCAACGTCTCGGGGAGCTTCTCTGTGAAAGTTGGTGTGTTCACCAATGTACCACTCTGTCCCTGTTGCGCCTTGTCCTCAGCGTGGACACCACCACATGGGACCTGCAAAGGAGTGTTTGTAGGACTCTCTTATATGCAGATGATGTTGCACTTACTGATAGACCCAAAATGGGACTGCGGCATCAAGTTGAAGATTGAATACCTGTTTTTCACAATGCAACTTTAGAATAAATAAAAGGAAGAGTGAATACTTTGAGTCATCCGAACCATCTAAAGGCTCTGTCCAAATTGATTCAGGTACCTAGGATCTTGCCTACAGACTGGTAGTGGGGTAGATGTTGAAGTGCGAATTATGATAAAGGCAGTATGGATGAGATGAAGGGAAGTCACAGGCACAGACTGATGGATAACAGTACGTCTGAAGTCCAGATTATACTGCATGTTACTATGTCGTGTTCCTGTGTACTGTGTTGAATCTCGACAGACCGAAGAAGGTATGGAGTAGCAATTACACAACATGGAAATGTGTATACTCCTTTAGTCGATGGGCATTGCAGTCCTGCACCACGTAAAAAAGACACCGTTCACCAGCTAATGAGCATCGCAGCCATCGCTCGTGAGGCATAGGATATGTCACCAATGGTATGGCCGTGTCCTTTTGCAGCACCTGACGCATTTGGCAATTTCATCCAATCTTTTGAAATTACTTTGCAACGTCCACGTGAACCTACTCTAAAAAGACATTAAAATATTATACAAAATTTTTATAACTAGAAACGCTATTGCGATTGGTAAAATTTCTGGGCATATACGAAAGTGAGTTCTTTGAGTTATTGATTGGTGTGTGTATGAAGCAGCTATACCAGATTTAGTGTAGTAGCACCCTGTGTGTAATGAAGATGTGCTAAACATAAAGTCAATAACTACACACTAGTCGTCTTGGCTGGTGTTGCATGCAAGCTCTTGGAATGCTTTCTTTCTGATTATATTGTACACATTTACGAAACTACCAACTCGTTCGATAGAGGAAAGTTCAGGTTTCAGAAACATTATTCCACTGAAGCTCATCTTGTAAATTACAGCAGGATATAGCAGATATATTTGATTCAGGTGGTCAAATGTATCACGATTGACATATATAAGGATTTTGATAGGGTAGATCTCGGGAAACTGCTGACAAAAATTACTGCGGTTGGGATAGATAAAATAGTGGCTGAATGGGTGACTAAAAAGACGTGGCCAAATTATTAAACATTAAAAAATTGGGAATTGAACACATAAGATATTGCCAATATGTAAGTTGATGACTTTAGTACTTGATATGCATCCCCTTAGCTTTCATGAGTGACTTGGTTAGACTGGGCGTACCCTCAAACAGTATTTTACACTGACTCTTTAAATCGTCATCATGACACCAGATCTGAACAATCTTCTCAATCAAGCCAATTTTCGTCGTTATATTTGTTTTTCCTTTTTTTCTTTGCTATCGCCCAAGGATTTTCGACGGGGTTCATGTCTGGACTATTTCTAGGCTTTATGGCAGGGATCTTGCATAAAAACAGTCACTTTGGCCAAACCACTCTTGCACCTGAGCTACCAAACGGATTCTTAATACTGTACTGTTCACGTCTCATAGTTCCTTCTACAATATATAATCGCCGGGCTGAGTGGCTCAGACGGTTAAGGCGCTGGCCTTCTAACCCCAACTTGGCAGGTTCGAACCTGGCTCAGTCCGGTGGTATTTGAAGGTGCTCAAATACGACAGCCTCGTGTCGGTAGATTTACTGGCACGTAAAAGAACTCCTGCGGGACTAAATTCCGGCACCTCGGCGTCTCCGAAGACCGTAAAAGTAGTTAGTGGGACGTAAAGCAAATAACATTATTATTATTATTACAATATATAATCGTCCACACACGTACCAAGAGAACACACTCCAGACCATCCCTGAAGTTGTATGCTTCACTCAATCTGGATGGAATGCTTCTCTTTTTCATCTGGCATATTGAGTTGTCTCTTCTTCGATAAGAAATACCAATTCTTCACTAAAGCAAACCTGAGATAAATAAAACAAATAAGCCTAACACTAAATGCAATAAGCTGTAAGGTTTAAAAAAATCATATATTTACTGGACTGTACGGTTACATCACTTAGATTGGGTTAAAAATGGAATACAGTAATTACAGTAATGGTCATGGACTTGCCTGTTTCCATTCATCAGATGACCAACTCTGGAGAGTCTTGGCTGACTGGAACCTCTTTACAGCCATAGCAGGAGTAGTCTTCGCTTTTCCTTGAGGTCGTCTGGCTCTCATGCTAGCATTAAACAGCTCTCATCTCACAGTTCTGGCTGGTACCAATGACCCATGCTCTTCTAATTTCTTACGCAAATCGGGACTAGTAACCTTGCAATTGTTTATTGACAAATTAATCAGTTTTGCTTCCTCCTTGGGGTTGGTTTCTTCTTTTGCCCACAGTTTCCAACACGTTGTTGACATTTTGTCTTGGGCCGATGACCTTCGATGTTAGGCCGCTTAAAACAACAATCATCATCATCATATTTTGTCTTCCCGTTATCTTCACATTTTAAAATTCTACTTACAGATTGCTGTGGTATTTGCAATCAAGAATCCATTTCTTGTTGTGAATGACGTTTCTCAAGAAGTAGCTCTCTAACAGTGCCTTTCTTGGCGAAAGGTCTCTTCATCTTCCCATAACCTCAAAATTTGACAGTTCTCTAGGACCACTCTTAAGAAATACAACTGAACTCCTGAATAGTATCAATAATACATGTAATTTACAGAATGCACAGTCTTAACAATAGGTCACATTATTTACTTCCAAACAGCAACAATATGAAGATAATAAAGATAAACAACAGAAAATGCTCACTAACAAAAATGACACAAAACCATGTGAATAATGAAATTACATTGTGGTTCTCACTGTAGCCACTGTATGAAAAAATACAATAGTGTGGACCAGGATATCCCAAGTGGAAACTTTGCCTCCAAACAAGTTCAAGGATTAGGCTATAAAGGTCGATAGTTTACATAAAGGTAGAAATATACCTTTTACCATTAAAATTTGGCCACGTCTGGTGTATTTCTACAAAATAGAACTCAGAGCATAAGATCCTGTAACAATTATGGGATTGGGTCCCACAGGGCAGTATTATGAGACCTTTATTCTCTGATATATATAAACAGTATGAATAATGAACTGAAATAAGTGATGAGGCTCTTTTTAATAAATAAGTTTCAGGATTATGAGTAATTGAAAAAGACCTTGGCAATATTGTAAGATGGACATCGGGCAATGCTATATTTGTAAACGTGGTGAAAAGTCAGTTTCTTTGTTTCACAAATAGAAAGAGTCCTCTCCGGTTCTATTATTATATTTATGGGTGAAATTTCTTCATGGGGATCTCTGTAAGTACCTAGCTATTCATAATAAGGATATAGCTTCATTATGATAATCATTTAAACATAATGAAAAAAAAGTTACAGATCTCTTAATATGATTATGAGTTTTTTTAGGGGTTGTAAAGGAGAGGGCATATAAATCTCCAGCAAAGCCACAATGAGAGTGTGAGACCATCACCAGTATTACTTGAGTAGAGAACAGGAAACGATCCACAGAAATAGCTCCATTTCTTGCGGGTAATTTCTAACAAAAGAGTTGCGTTACAGAGATGTTGCAAAGTTTCAGCTGGGGAGACTTGGAGAAAGGAGACAAGTTGTTTGATTAAGCAGTATATCCTGAGATGTCATTGGAGAGATGTCTTGGAATGACTTTAGTTGATGAATACATTTAAATCATGTTCTTTAAGTCTAGGAAAGGTCGCAACATGAAGATAAGTTTGAATTCAAGGGGACAAATTTTGGCAAATGTTCACTTATAGGAAGATGATTTAGTGATTGAAATAATTTGTTTCATATATTTGCACAATTTTTTTCTATTTAAGCAACCAACAGCCCTAATTGCTGTGGTTTGATTGATTCATTGATTGATTGATTCATTGATTGGGACATTAACTGATTTATGCTTTTGGTCTTAATGTGATGTACAGAGGGGGATGATGGATATTTCTATGCTTCTGATATAAGCATTGTCCACTTGTTGGGAAAGTGGTGGGAGTACTGTGGGATTATGTGATATTACAGTGAAGTGTTTTTGGAAAGAAAGTATATAGGAACATGGAAATGAACAAAGAGGTGACAAGTCAAGTCATATGTAGGAAGATGGGAACAGGGGAATATGAATATAAGAGGATGAAGAAAATGGCTAGTCATTGTGGAATTATAGATCAACAGAAAGAGAAACAGAAGCAAGGAATGGTATTGGGCAATGATTTGGAGATACTGCTTACTATATTTAATTTCCTTCTTTCGCCCACAGTTTCCGACACGTTGTTGACATTTTGTCTTCCCCTTATCTTCACATTTTAAAATTCTACTTACAGATTTCGGTGATATTTGCAATCAAGAATCTTTCACTTGGTGTGAATAGCGCTTCTCAACAAGCAGCTCTCTGTCAATGCCTTTCGTCTCCCCATAACCTCAAAATTTGACATTTCACTAGAACTACTCGTGAATAGTATCAATAATGCGTGTAACTTACAGAATGCACAGACGTAATAATAGGTCACATTATTTACTTCTATACAGCAACAATATGCAGATATAAACAACGAACAACAGAACATGTTCACTAACAAAAATGACACAAAACCATAGGAATAATGAAATTACATTGTGGTTCTAACTGTAGCCACAATATGGTAAAATACAGTAGTGTAGACAGGGATATTCCAAGTGGTAAGCATCAAACAAGTTCAAGGATTAGGCTATAAAGGTTGATAATTTACATAAAGATAAAAATATACGTTTTACCATTAGGATTTGGCCACGTCTCAGAGTATTAGAGTAGGTGAAGCTTTATTTGATCCTGTAACAATTATTGGATTGGCTCCCACAGGGCAGTATTATGAGACCTTTATTTTTGATATATATATATATATATATATATATATATATATATATATATATATAAACGACTAGCAAATATACCCGTGTTTCGCTACGGTACTCTGCATTTTATACGGATATCGAATTAAATTACAGCATTGTGAATTCCACAGACGTTGTTTCCAATTTAAGTGCAATTTGCGTAATTGCGATGATAACGGAAAGCCCACTTGTCCACTGCAATTCACAAAGAAGTTGGTAATTTTCATTTAACGGCAGGCCCCATTGCCTAGTGCGCGGCCAAAGTCGATTTGGAGTGGTTTCATTACAATGGCAGACCCCATTTCCTACTTTCAGATAGATCACTGTTAAGGAACTTTTATTATATTTGCAAGGACCTTCCCTAATGCCAGTCAAAATTGAGTTGTGTTCTTATCATTATAATGGCAGACGCATTTTATAATGCCAGTCAGCTTATTGCCAGTCACACCGAGTTGGTGAGTTTCTATTATAATTGCAGGCCACTATGCCTAAGTTCAGTCACATTTTAGATGGGTATATTTGTTTATAACGGGACACACCCTTGCCTACTGACAAACAGAATCGGATAAAAGAGTTATGAAAAAATTCCACGCTCCCCTGTCTTCTGCTAGTCGAATCGAGAAGGGAACTGTTCAGTACAAGGGTGCACAGGTGTTGGAGGACGACCCCATTCTTACTGCCTGTCAATGTCGGTGTGAGGAGGACTGATTACAATAACAGATGCCCTCCTGCTGACAGTCGCTATCGATTTGCAATGGCAGACACACCCTATCTAGATCTCCACAAATCGACATCAATGAATGAATATAGATCGTCATACGTAAGTATATGGATGTCACCTACATTTACAGGATAACTGCTGCTAAACTGTGCATCATATCGAAAAACGGATTGTACGATAAGACGCCTCTGGCGACATTTAGCGATCTAAATAGCTGGTCTTATGATATGTTCAAGTATCTCCTCTGTTTATAGGTAAGATTGTTTTAGAAAAGTTGAATAGGGTGAAATTTGTGTAAGCTTTTCATATATTGAATTACTTTTTCAGATACTCATGTGACAGCTTAAAACATAGAATTTGGCACACATATAGTTAATCGGTGGGCTAATATTCGTGTACAATTTGATGATCCTATCTTTCCCATAAGTGATTCAAACCATCAATCGCAAGGTGCAAAATTCAGGTACAATCAAGAAATAGACCTCAATATAACGTATAAGGGAGAGATATACGACAAAAAGTCATAGGACCAAAGTTGTAGAACACTCAAAATCGAACGAAGATTGTGCCATCCGTTTCGTGATACGACTTAACGTTCAGCCAACAAATACCTCAAAAGGAATGTATGCACAGTCATTAAAATTGCCTCCATATTTCGATATCCTTGGGGGTAAAAAGTGAAAAATTTGAAAATTTTGGAATTTTCCGTTAGTTAGGGACTAAGAGCTATAATTTATCCAATTTTCAATTGTCTACCTCGTCTGGCAGGTTGTGCCGCCGTCTTGATTTCGGGGGGACGGGGGATAAAAATTAGGAAATTCCTGAACATTTCTAAGCCCATGAAACATACAGGTTGTCGCTTTG
The DNA here is from genome assembly GCF_040414725.1 of Anabrus simplex. NCBI lineage: Eukaryota > Metazoa > Arthropoda > Insecta > Orthoptera > Tettigoniidae > Anabrus > Anabrus simplex. The sequence continues at coordinate 43,260,971 of NC_090279.1, forward strand.
GATAAATTATACGACTGCATTCTTATGCTGAGCATAAAATTTGAAGCCCACAGCATACTCCCTTCAGGAAATTTTTTGAATTTTTGATTTTTCTGAAGATCCTGGGTTCATCAGGTTCTCCCGTACCAAGTTTCGAATTTCCTAGATTTCTAGAAGTGCCTCAATAATTCACGCCAATTTTCATTTTTAAATATTTATATATATATCGCTTCAGACCGACTTGCTTTTATATATATGGATGACGGATAGCAATGAGCACGTTTGAAAGTGCAGACCTCGACTTCATGATTCATAACTTCTAAACGGTGCATGATATTACCAAACGGTTTGCGCCAACAGACGCCACCTTTATCGCTCTACATGTTTATTTCTAAACCATTTCTTCGTATCTCCCCTATTTAGGGGGTAAATTGAGTTGAGAAATTTGAATAGGGTGAAATTCGGATACATTTTTAACGCTTTACATTACTTTTTGCATTTTTATATATCAGTCACGAGTGAGACATCGGGAAGTGCGGACATGTGAGTGAGCTGAGGTGCGCAATATGGGAATAACGCTACAGCAATACAGGCTAAGAATAGGAAGATGGCATGGTGCAAGGCGGTGTTTGAAGGAAGGTGGAGCTGAGAGAGGAAGAGAAATCAGTGGTTATAAAGGACTGTTGGAGATTATGTTGTGTGCGACGGTTATTGCGACGCTGCTGGTGGTAGGAGGTATAGAAAAGAACCCGGGTCCAAACCTGGGACCGTTCGGTTGGGAGGAGCTTGAAGAGATCGAGAGAGTGGTGAAGGAAGCGAGGAAAGGTGAGGAAATAAAGGAAATGATGCAGGAATACCAGGCAACCCAAATGAGGGAGATGAAGGACTTAAAAATTTTTATGAAAGAAGAAATTGGAGGTGTAAATGAGAAGTTAGCTGAGATAGAAGATGAGGTAGGGAGCTTGAAAAAGAAGGTGGTGGTACTGGAAGAGGAATTAAGAGCAATGAAGAGAGAAGTGAGGTTAGCGAGGAAAGAATCAGCAAGGAAAAATGTGTTTGTGTATGGTGTACCTGAGGAAGGAAGAGAATCAAAAGTGGAGTTAGTATTGAAAGAGGTGGACATAGTTTCGAACAAAATGAAGATCAACTTCTCTGAAGTTGATATAGACGATATGTATAGAGTGGGAAGGAACAAAGGACATAGGTCGGTGAAGTTAAGATTAATATCAACTCTGATGGCCGATATAATTCTGAGGAATGCTGGAAATTTGAAAGGGTCCAACATTTATTTAAAGGCTGAGATAGAGAAAGGAGACAGGATGCGGTTGGATGTCTGTAAGCGGCATATGTAGCGTGCTAGAGCGTAGGGATTGCGAGTCAAGATAGTGGGGAGGTGTCTGGTAACTTCAGGCAGAAATTGGTCGCGATCTTGGACACAGGAGGAACTGCTGAGAATGGAAAAATGTGAGAAGGAAATGAGTTGCAGAAATCGAGAGCAGGGCGACATCAGTACGGAGAAGAAAGGGAGAAGACGGGACTGCGGTGTCAGTGAGCAGTTAGCGGAGACAGCAGAGTCCTTGGTGAGTCAGAACAACCCAGGAAGGAGTGAATCAACAAGTAGGACACTAGACGGAAGTGAAGTGGATATAGGTAATGAAGAGGTGACGGGAAGGGAAAGGAGTCAGGGTAGTGACTCAACCACCCCGAATAAGAGAAATGCAGAAAGAAACCTTGAGAGAAAGCAGGCGTTGAATAAGGCGAGATCGTCAAGTTTAAAATATATATGGGGGTGGGAAGAAATGCTCTGGCACGGAAAAGGGGAAGGATGCAGGGGGAGAAGAAAGAGAGGGATGGGGTGGAGCCAAAAGGAAGAATCACGAGAAGTAAGGGGAGAAGTGGTGAAATGCAGAAGTATAGGGAGGGAGGGGGAGGAAATAAATAACTAGATATGGTGACAGGGGTGCTGAATATTGAGGGGTTGATGGGGAAGTTAGGGAACAAGGAAATTGTGGATTTAGTGAAAGATTTTGAGATTATTGCTCTAGTAGAGACGTGGTTAGGGAAGGGGGTTGAAATCACATGGGACAGTTATAGAGTAGTTAACGTGTTAAGGAAAAAATAGGGAAGAGGGGCCGAAACCCAGGGGGCATTGTAGTTTTAATAAGAAATGAGATAGCTGAAATGGTGGAGACGTTACAGACTAGGGTAGAAGGGGTAGTGTGGTTGAGAGTAAAAATGGGGAAGGGGGCAGCACTGCTGGCACTGCTTTATAACCATCTGAGCGATTCAGTTTATGCAAATAAACATTTTCTCGACGAACTGATTGATGAAATAAACACAATTAAAGGGATGTATGTAGAAGATGGGATGCTTTTATTGGGGGATTGGAATGCGAGAGTGAGCAATAGGGTACCGGTGTACGGGAAAGAAGTAAAAGTAGACGGGGAACTGCAAAGAAAGAGTAAGGATAATGAAATAGTTATGGAGAAAGGTTATTGGAGTTACGTGCTATAGAACATTTATTTATTTTTAATGGGTGGATGAAGGGGGATAGTGTGGGAGATTTGACGTATACTACAACAAATGGAGGGAGTGTAGTTGATATAGGAATAAACTCAGAGGTAGCGTTAAGGAGAATATTTTTTGAGGTGTTAGAATGTGGGTTAACGGAACATATGCCTATCAAAATAAAATTGAGAACTTTGGTTGCTGATGAGAAGGGAAAGATGGTGAAAGGTAGGGAGAGATATAGGAATGGAGGATGGAAGTATGTATGGGATGATAATACTAAAGAGAAATTGAGACGGCATTTGAAAGAGGAGGGAGATATATTAAGGGTAGGAATTGAAAGGGCGGCAGAAGGGAATGATATGGATAACGTGCTAAAATAAATAGAATACCCTGTATGGAGGGTGGGGAAGAAAGTGAGGAGAAGGGTAGAGGGAAAAAAGAAAAAAATGAATGGATTGTTTGACGAAGACTGCAGGAAAAAACGTGAGGTTGTAATGAGAGCCCTAGCGAAATTTAGGAAGGAGGGTGTGCAAGAGAAAAGGAAGGAATATTGTAAATTGAGAAGGGATTATAAGGAGGTATTGAATGAGAAGAAAAGAGGATGGAAGGAGGCGGATGCTGAAAAAATAAATATATATTGTAGAGGATTTGGGAGTCAATAAACAAGATCATAAGAACGAAACCGGTGGGGGAGGGGGATAAAATAGGAGAAAACGAGAGGGTTAGGCATTTTAAAAGGCTTTTAGAAGGGGAGGGGAAATTGGGTAGAAAAATAGACAAGTCACATATAGGAAGGGAATTGGAAGCAGTCATTACAATATTGGATGGGGAGATAAGAAGGCAAGAGGTAATTGCAGTATTAAAAAATGCTAGACCCCAGGCTGCAGGATGTGTGATTAGTATTTCCAATAGTGTACGGAAGGAGGTTGGGGCAAATGAACCGATGTTGAGAGGGATTGTGTAATTCTTTAATAGGTTGCTGGAAACGGGAAAATTTCCTAGAGAATGGAGGAAGGGGGTATTATGCCCTATTTATAAAAATAAAGAAGCTAGTAGTGATCCTAACAACTATAGAGGAATTACACTCCTAGACTCGTTGTCGAAGATATACACCGGGGTTTTGGCGAATAGGATAACAAATTGGGCGGAGCAGTACGGTAGGATATCTGATTTCCAAAGTGGATTTAGGAAAGGAAGGAATACAGTCGATAATGTTTGGATTCTGGACACTTTGATTACAAAGTATGTGAGGATAGCAGGGCGTAAATTACTTATAGCAGCGATCGACTTAGAAAAAGCCTTCGATACGGTCAGTAGTGAGGCGCTATTTTTGAGATTAAGGGAGGTTGGAATGTCGAAGAAAATGAGGGTGGCAATAGAAACAATTTATGAGGAAGTGTTTGTGATGATTAAATTACAGGATGGAAGGTTGAGTAAGTGTTTTGAATCGGAAAGCGGGGTGAGGCAGGGGTATAAGCTATCCCCGATATTACGATATTATTTATATTATTTATAAATAATATTGTAGAGGGTCATGGTGGAGACTCATGGCAATGCCCTTGCATGGGGAAAATGGAGGTTCCGAGATTGGTGTTCGCGCATGACCTATTGATTTTGGCTTTGACGGTAAGTGGGTTGCAAAAAGGGTTGGACAAGGTAGTTGAGTATACTAGGAAATGGTCTCTCAGAGTAAATGTAAGAAATACTCAGATAAAGGTGTGTAGGAAAAGGGGTGGGAGAAAGAATAAGGCAGTCTGGAGGCTAGATCAGGAAGAAATTAGACCATGGGGAAAAATTGAGTACCTAGATGTAATAATTAGTCAGAATGCTTCTTGGAGAAATCAGTGTAAGAGGGCAAAATTTAAAGGAAGAGGAGCGCTTGCGGCAGTCGGGGTATTAGAAAAGAAATTTCCAGATGTTAAATACAAAATTCAGAAAACGGTGTTTAAATCACTGGTAATGGGCAAAATGCTATTTGGGGTTGAAGTATGGGGAATGGAGGAGGGCAAGGGTGAACTAAACCAGGTGGTGGCGAAATTTAGTAAGATGATGATGGACCTCCCGAACTGTACAGCCAATGCTGGTGCCAGCTTAGTCTGTAAAGAATCGATAGAGGTTGAAATAGCTAACAGGGTGTTCAAGTACTGTATTAGATTGGAGGAAGTGAAGGGTGGGGCATTAGTACAAGAAACGTTTAGTTTTCAGAAAGATATGACGAATGAAGGTTACTGGGTGAATAAGTGCAAAAAATGGTTACAAAACAATGAATTGGGGGTATATGGAGAGGTCTGGGGGGTGGTAGGAATAAATGGGTATGGGAAAGGATAAAGGGAAGACCACTAGATATTGGAAGACAGAGCTTAGTAAGGGAATGTAGAGAGGGAGTCTCTTTATCAGTATTAAATAAATTGGTGGAAGTAATAAACACGAAAACGGAGTTTGAGGGTAGAAGGTATAAGAGAGGTTTGTATTGGTGGGTATTGCGTGTTCCGAAGAATTGGGGATGGGTAGATAGTGAGAATAGGGATAGTTGTGTGTTATGTGGAGAGAAGTGGGAGGACCTGCATATTTTTAATCAATGCCGAGCTTTGGCGGAGATAAAGATCAATCTACTAAGTAAGAAGGAGCTAGATATGGTAGGGGAAAGCTATAAGATGACATCTTGGTTATGTAGAGAGTGGGGGAAAGGAACGAACATAGTGAAATTATTAAATGTGGCCAGAGCTATATTTATAAAGAAATTGAGGGAGTAACAGGGGTTGTGCAGATAATGTGGTGCTTGCCAATTGAGGAAGGGGGAAGGCATTCTGCTCAGAGGAATGGATATCCGCCCTGAGCAGATGCGGGAAGGGTATCATGGTAACCATGATATCAAAAGAGGGGGCTGTAGTGTTACGGGAAAGGGGGAGAGCACCTTGCCCTGTGGAAAGGTGATCCGCCTGGGGCAAGTTGTTGGGAAGCAGATAGAGAAGTACTAGGATGGGAGGAGGTGATAGATTAATGACTTGAGGAATATGAGAGTAGATGTGTTTATGAGAAGAGTTGGTAACAAGGGAAAGCCTGAGAAAATTAGCTAAGAGTTGAGGAAAGGGGAGGTTGAGTAGGCTTGATGGTAGTGTAAATTGAAGGAGGTGGTATATAGTTTAAGTTTATCGTGGATAGTTGAAATGAAGCTTAGGTGGAAGCAAAAATATATACATATATAGATATATATATATATAGTGAGATGGCTGAGTGAACTAATGGACATGGAATGGAGCACTGTCTGTCTGTGTGTAAATGAGGAGTGGAAAAAATGGATTGTTTAAGTGTATTTGTGTGAGGAGGGAGTATAAAGAAGGTGTATGTAATAGAATTGAGATAGATTAAGTGGAACTGTAGTTAAGGAGAAAATGTTGGCAGTATGGAAATTATGAAAGTAGGTCATATGAAAAAAAGTTAACTTGTGTAGATGCCTTGATGAAGGGTGTAAAATTGAGGGATTCTTGATGTTTATGTACTAAGTTTAATAGGATGGAATAAATGGGTAAGTCTAACAGTTTGGTGTAAGTGTGGTCCTGTAGATTGAGAAGAGAGAGTGAACTAATGGACTTTGAATGGAAACTGTTTGTGTGTAAGTGAGATGTGAAAAAAAGTTAAATTGTTTTAAGTGCGATGATGAGGGATGTAAAATGGTTGTTAATTGATGTTTAAGTCTTAATCTTAATAAGGTGAGATGTAGTGGACGAGAATAGTGCGAGAGAGGAGAAGGTGACGTATCAAGGGAAGAGGGAGGGGTTGGGCCTTGACCCACCCCAAAGAAGTTAGGCTTGAGCATGTCTGCACGGGAACAAAAAGGAGAGGAAAGATAAAAAGCTGACAATGAACAGAGTAGGTGTGACGTACATAGCAGAAGTGTGTGGCAGGCCATGTGTTGGGTCTGGTTTCCGCCAAGCTGGCTTGTCACACATGGTAGGGAGGGAATACATTGTCAGTAAGTGTAGGTGAGATATGAGATTAGTTCTCACGTGGTGAGGCTGGTGGCTGCGATCAACGGGTTGGTGGGCATGTATTCCATACCAGGGCTGACGTAGCGACCAGTCTACTAAAAAAAAATTTTAGTTGGTAGGTGGGAGTAGGTGAATAGGGTAGTTTGCAGTCCGGTGCTTCCTGCACGTATGCTACCTATCCGCGTACGTATGGGAGGACACTGATTAGATGTAGAGGTAGATAATTTAGTTAAGTACTTTTAGGAGAGATGTAGTGCCTAATGTTCGTTTGCTCTGTGTTCCGCCCTGTCTTTATTACCTGTAAGCCGATGGTGTACCCTAGGGTGGGTAATAGAGTTGTGAATGTATGTATGTATGTATGTATGCATAATTATATATAAGCTAGGGTCATGAAATTTGGTCCACATATGGCCTCAGATCGTTCCAATGTGCGCACCTAACTTGATGATCATATCATTCATATAAGTGTGTCAAACAATGAAATATACTTGTAAAAATCACCAAATTTATGAACAATCCAGAAATAAGGCCAAATCTAACGTATAAGGGTGAGAGATACGAAAAAAAGTCATAGGACCAAAGTTATAGTTCACTCCAAATTGAACTGAGATTGTGGCATCCGTTTTGTGATACAACTTACTGTTTAGCCAACAAATACCTCTAAAGGAATGTCTGCACAGTCATTAAAATTGCCTCCATATTCCGATATCTTGTGGGGGTTAAAACTGAAAAATTTGAACATCATGGAATTTTTCCGTAGGTTAAAGACTGAAAGCTATAATGTATCCAATTTTCAATTTTCTACCTCTTCTGGCAGGTTGTTCCGCCATGTTGCTTTGGGGGACGGGGGATAAAAATTAGGAAATTCCTGAAAATTTTTAAGACAACGAAACCTGTAGGTTGTCGCTTTGGATAAATTATACGACGGCGTTCTTATGTTGAGCCCAAAATCTGAGGCCTCCAGCGTGCCCCCTTCAGGGAATTTTGAGAATTTTCGATTTGTCTAGGGATCCGGGGGTCATCAGCTTCTCCCTACCAAGTTTCAAATATCTGAGATTTCTGAAAGTGCCTCATTAATTCACGCCTATTTTCATTTTTAAATATTTATACATGCATCGCTTCAGACCGACTTGCTTTTATATATATAGATGAGGGATAAGCATGAGCACGTTGAAAAGTGCAGACCTCCACTTCGAGATTCATAACTCCTAAACGGTGCATGATATTACCAAACGGTTTGCGACAGCAGACGCGTCTTTTATTGCTCTCCATGATTGCTTCTAAAACATTTCCTCGTATCTCCCATATTTAGCGGATAAATTGAATTGTGGTATTTGAATAGGGTGAAATTTGGGTACATTTATAACGCTTTACATTACTTTTTGCATACTTATGTATAGACCCCAAGCTAGAATCATGAAATTTTGTCCATATATGGCCTTTGATCGTGCCAATGTGCGCAACTAACTTGATGATCCTATCATTCCTATAAGTGTGTCAAACAATGTAATATACTTGTAAAAAGCACCAAATTTACGAACAATCCAGAAATACGGCCAAATCTAACCAAAAAGGGAGAGTGATACGGCAAAAATTTATGGGACCAAAGTTGTAGATCACTCCAAAAACAGCTGAGGTCGTGCCATCCGTTTTGTGATACGACTTAACGTTTAGCGAACAAACAGCTCAAAAGGAATGTCTGCACAGTCAGTAAAATTGCCTCCATATTTCGATATCTTTGGGGGGTAAAAAGTGAAAAATTTGAACATCTTGAAATTCTTCCGTCGGTTAGGGACTAAAAGCTATAATTTATCCAATTTTGAATTTCCTACCTCGTCTGGCAGGTTGTGTCGCCATCTTGATTTGGGGGGCGGGGGATAAAAGTTAGGAAATTCTAGACATTTTTTTAAGTCCATGAAACCTAGAGGTTGTCTCTTTGGATAAATTATACGACTGCATTCTTATGCTGAGCCCAAAATTTGAGGCCCCCAGCGTACTCCCTTCAGGGAATTTTTCGAATTTTCGTATTTTCTAGGGATCCTGGGGTCATCAGGTTCTCCCGTACAAAGTTTCAAATTTCCGAGATTTCTGGAAGTGCCTCAATAATTCACGCCTGTTTTCATTTTTCAATATTTGTATATACAGCGCTCCAGACCGACTTGCTTTTATATATGCAGTGACGGATAACCATGAGCACGTTTAAAAGTGCAGACCTCCACTTCGAGATTCATAACTCCTAAACGGTACATGATATCAGCAAACGGTTTGCACCATCAGGCGCCCCTTTTATCGCTCTACATATTTGTTTCCAAACCATTTTCTCCTTTCTCCCGTATTTAGGTGGTAAATTGAGTTCAAACATTTGAATAGGGCGAAATTTGTGTACATTTTTAACGATTTTACATTACTTTTTGCATACTTATATATATGCTAGAATGACGAAATTTGGTCCACATATGGGTTTAGATCGTTGCAATATGCGCACCTAATTTGATGATCCTGTCATTGCTATAAGTGTGTCAAACAATGAAATATACTTGTAAAAATCACCAAATTTAAGAACAATCCAGATATACGGCCAAATCTAATTATAAAGGAGAGATTTGCGACAAAAAGTCGTAAGTCCAAAGTTGTAGATCACTCCAAACTGAACTGGGATTGTGCCATCCGTTTTGTGATACGACTTACTGTTTAGCCAACAAATACATCAAAGGAATGTCTGCACAGTCATTAAAATTGCCTCCGTATTTCGATGTCTTGTGGGGTAAAATGTGAAACATTTGAACATCTTGGAATTTATCCGTCGGTTAGTGACTAAAAGCTATAATGTATCCAATTTTCAATTTTCTACCTCTTCTGGCAGGTTGTGCCGCCATGTTGCTTTGGGGGACGGGGGATAAAAATTAGGAAATTCATGAAAATTTTTAAGCCCTAGAAACGTATAGGTTGCTGCTTTGGATAAATTATTGGACGGTGTTCTTCTTATGCTAAGCACAAAATTTGATACCCCCAGCGTGCCCCCTTCAGGGAATTTTTAGAATTTTCGATTTTTCTAGGAGTTCTGGGGTCATCAGCTTCTTCCGTACCAAGTTTCAAATTTCTGAGATTTCTGGAAGTGCCTCATTAATTCACGCCTATTTTCATGTTTAAATATTTACATATACATCGCTTCAGACCGACTTGCTTTTATATATGTAATAATAAGTTTCAGGATTGTGAGTAACTGCAAAAAGACCTTAACAATGTTGTTGATGGACATTTGGCAATGCTATATTGGTAAACGGTGAGAAAAGTCAGGTTCTCTGTTTCAAAAATAGAAAGAGTCCTCTCTGATTTAATTATTGTGTTGATGGGGTAAACGTTCTTCATGGGGATCTCTCTAAGTACCTAGGCATTCATAATAAGAATAGGTCTTCATTGTGGTAATCACATAAACACATTGAAAATAAAATTTACTGATCTCTTAAAAGATTATGAGGTTATTTAGGGGCTGTAAAGTAGAGGGCATATAAATCTCCAGGAAGGCCGCAGTGAGAGTATGAGACCGTCCCCAGTATTACTGGAGTAGGGAACTGGCAATAATCCACAGAAATAGCTTCATTTCATGTGGGTGATTTCTAACAAAAGAGTTGTGTTACAGAGATGTTGCAAAGTTTGAGCTGGAAAGACTTGGAGAAAGGAGACAAGCTGTATGATTAAGCAATATATTCTGAGATGTCATTGGAGAGATGGCTTGGAATGACATTAGTTGATGAAGTCATTTTCTTTAAGTGTAGGAAAGGTCACAACATGAAGATAAGTTGGATTTCTTGGGGACAAATTTTGACAAATGTTTACTTATAGGAAGATGATTTAGTGATTGAAATAATTTATCAAGGGAGTTGATTCATATATTTCCACACACTTTTTCTACATAAACAATCAACAGCCCTAAATGCTGTTGTTTGATTGATTCATTCATTGACTGATTTATGTTTTTTGGTCTTAATGTGATGTCATGCCTTTGCTGGCAGTATGTACTGTTTACAGTGCACTATGTCTCCTGGTATGGGATAGAATAAATTTGTTACTTTCATTGACCTGTCTCAGTCTCTTCCTTGACTTTGACAATATGAAAGTGACTGAAGTATGAACGATTCTAGTAATACCGTTCCTTATGCAGTCAGTCCCTGTTATAAATGGTGCGAAAATATCGCTCATAGGGTCGGTTGGTGCATACATTTCAGTGGGCTTTGCAGACTGATATTTAATAGCAACTTCTGGCTCATTGAGGAAAGCAACGGGAAACTACCTCACTCCTAATTGCCTAGTATGCCTCTTCAGTGACGCCTAGGCTATGTATGACAGCTGTTGGTGGAGCTGTAGAGGATCAAGCCACCCTTTGGGCTGAATAGCCAACATACAACATACATAATGTGATGTACAGAGAGGGGTGATGGATATTTCTATACTTATGATAATTAAGCATTGTCCACTTGTTACGAAAGTGGTGGGCATAATGTGGGATTATTTGACATTACAGTGAAGTGTTTTCGGAAAGGATGTTTATAGGAACATGGCAATGTACAAAGAGGTGACAAGTCAAGTCATGTGTAGAAGGATGTTAACCGGGGAATGTGAATATAAGAGGATGAAGAAAATAGCAAGTCTTTGTGGAAATAGGCACCAATAGAAAGACAAACAGAAGCAAGGAATTATATTGGGTAAGGATTTAGAAAATAGTGTTTATTATTATTATTATTATTGTTATTATTATTATTATTATTATTATTATTATTATTATTATTTTCATTTTCCTTAAATTGTACATATACTCGGAAGTGCCTCCACCTACACATGTATATGTACATATACTCTGCTGAATATTCACAAATATGTACCGGTAGGTAATTTTAAATTTACATATTTCCAAATGTTCCTCCTTTTCTATGCTACCTTGTCTACTGCTATCCAACATGCTCTTATCGGTTGTCTGAAAAGCTGTGGCAAAAGGGACTCGAGTTAAAACGCAGCAGGTCATTATGCAAGTTAGGTTTCAAAAAGGGTAAAAACAATAAAATAAATAAATGCAGTGTAAATTTTAATCTAATAGAAGTTGTATAGTATTATATGAAGTAGTTGCACAAGTTGTATATGTGTTGATTATGTTTGTAATACAGGAGATATTATGAGCAAATTTTGTAAATTATATACATTAATTAAGAACGAGCTGTGTGCTTAATAGAAAAAAATAGCTTAAATTGTGTAAGACTATATTTTAAGAAATTGTCTTCTCTGTTCTATTAAAATTTAGTGCTTGATAATAATGTATTTTTGTGTACCATTTGCCACCAAGGTAGACACCTCTCTTGCTTTTAAAGTGATTTTGATTTTATTGTTCCTTTCCATTATATATTTTTTAATTGGAGTTTAATTATACTATTCTTGTGCCGTTATATGATTTATTTTCTCAGCTCTTTCTTGTTTAGGCCTATATATTTTTATTCCCTTACTTCTTTATTCTACTTTTCTTATTTCTTATTGATAGCCTTCCGAAGATACTAAGGAGGAAATATTCATAGAGGAACAAACTGATGATCAGCTGTTGCCGTACATCAAAGACGAAACAAAGTACGTACACTACAAATCCTACACAATATGGAATATCTTGTACCTATTCACAGCTGTGTTCAGTAGTGGTGGGTTTATTTCCACAAACTGGCCATTTTCATCAGTTTAATCCTTTCTTTACAAGGTTACATTTAAATGCAAATATCTTAAAATTCTATTGGTTAAAATTATCTAGAATATTCAGGAACTTTATGATCATATTTAATGTTCCATCATATGGTTTCTTGAATATATATCTACAAAAATCTACAAATTCAAAATTGTTATGTTTTATTTACATTTTAAATAATATAATTATTTCTACTGACAGAATCAGTTTCATTAATCAGTGCAATGGTGGCTGAGTTCAATAATGTGATAGCTCAAAGAATGTCATTTTAAAATTATTTGGTTAGATTCCCTTTCTTATGATCATTTCTGTTCTCTTGTGTGTTAAGTCAGAATCCTCCATTGGTGGATGCCAAAGCAGATAACGTGCTGTAGAAATGAAACGTTCAGATCAGTAGTGCTACATCTTCGATATCATAGTTTTCAAATAAAATGTCTGCATTGTTGTAAGCGTAAAAAAAATTGTGGTATTGAATTTATGCTCGTTCCAGTGTTGTGGTCACACTTGCTGAACCATTTTAGTGTAACCGCTTGTAGTGAGTTGATTGCAAACCTACTTACACAATTAGCATAAACTAATAAAATGGACAGCTACAAGTGGAGTTTTAAACTTGTGCAGTTTGCCTAAAACATTCAGATATATTCAAGTGAATTTATTATCTCATAAAAGTAGGTAAATAATGCAATGATATAATATTATTTCGAAATTGTAATTATTGTCACTGACCTTACAAAGTAACACAAGTGTATATTCTGTTTTCAAACGTGTAATCCCGTAGAGTTTTTTGAACTGTAGGTGTGCCAATGTTAATTAATTTTTTGCTCTTACACCTGTGTTGGTTACTGTGTGAAATGATCTTTGATAATCCCTGGGAAATGATTGTATAGTCTCGGATTGGTGCTCTTAACCGAGCCCTTGTATCGGCAGGTCATGCAATGGCTAGTCACGGCCTATGGTTTGACTTCAAACCGGATTAGTGATGGAAACTACAAGTTCTGAATGGTTTATTTGATTTTGTGGGTGATTAGAGTCTTCTCGACACTTATGTGATGCATTGACTTGTTCCTACTGTACATTCACAACTAGTGGCAAGAAATATTCATGTCAGTCCTCACAACTACCAATACCAGCTTACACTCTCTTATTAGTCAGAGTAGAACCATGCACACGACTTAAGATCGCCCTAATACGTCAACTCCTCGAGATTCAAATCCTGCTGTCTTTGCAACTCATGTGTAACAGGACACAAAGGGCTACGTTAGAGAACAATCTTTTATTATTACCACTAGTAAAAATGTTGCTTATGAATGCTTTTCACACACAAAATGCCGATTTCTATTTTTTGATGGAGTCTAAATTGGCTTTCTACTTCCTAAACATATTTTGTGCAGAGGCATTCTCGGACCAGCAAAGCGCATGAATTTTATGTGTCTTCGCTTTCCTTGGTATATGGGGCAGAGAACTGTCTTTTGTCTACGTAGCTTAGTCTATTGTATATCATAGATTTTAGATACTTCTGAAGGATTCAGTCGACCGGATCTTATCTACTGCTTCCCACTTTGTTTTATATCTCACATCAGTCGTTATTTTATCCTGACTCTCATTTCAGCAGTCTACAAATATCATGCAGTAACTTAAATGACTTCTTTTAAAATGTCTAAAATATTTTCCATGCCAGTTTGGTACTCAATCACATAAGAACAGGTTTTAAGATTCATACAATCTCCTAATTGCTGACTTGTGGAAATACACGTATTTCTGAGCTTACCAATTAGTGATGGGATTACCTTCCCTTTGTGGAGAGATGCATCGTCCTGAGCTAAATAATTAGTGATGAGCTAACTTCCGTTTGTGTAGCGACACATGGTCCTGAACTAACCACTTATTGATGTGGTTTCCTTCCACTAGTAGCGTGTCGAGTGTCACATGGCCCTGAGCTTTCCACTTTGTGCCACTCCTCCATGATCTTCATATTTATAGACTGACTTGGGTGAAAATAAACTGATTATTATGATCGTCTACTATCTATGACGTATGTATGCAGAAAAATGAATTGCAAAATTCCACTCAGGCTATAATGCACAGACGGACTCCCCTCTTGTTGGTACTCATAGAATTTCACCGGATATTCAAACTGTCCCTCCCATTTAACCCAGATAATCCTAAAATTTTTATTTTGTTGATTTATATATTTTACTTTATAATGCATTTATAGGAGACACTCTAACACGAAATCCAGAAGCGTTCTGCCATTCAGGGGAGAGAATTTGAACATGCAACATACTAAGTTGAATGATAGGATGCGTCAAGTATCCATTGCATCCCATTTTTATTACAGTTTATTCATCAGTCTACTTCTTGTTATTCTGCTTCTTTAGTGTGAGTCCTGCCTGGTGGTAGTGTTCGGTGTTGTGATTCATAGTCTCCAGTTAGTTCGGTCGCGGGCCATGTCTGTATGTAGTCTCACTCCTTTCAGGTCGTTTTGCACTTTATCTGTCCTATGATGACTTGTTCGTTTCTTGCGCCTCTTTTTCCAACTTTCTGTTTATTCGCTGACTTTCCCAATATATCGTCATCTGCACGCAACACATGCCCCAACCACCGCACACGCCTTTCCTCAATTTTCTTCTGGATCGGTGCAATGCCAAAATGTTTTCTAATAACATCATTTGAAATGTAATCTAGTCTAGTTATGCCAGCCTTCTGCCTAAGCATTTTCGTATCCATGATGCTTAGTTGGCGCTCTACCTCCTCCTTTGCTTACTAGCCTTCGTTGCCGTAGAAAACGACAGGACAGATATCAGTTCGGTAGATCTTAGATTTCAGATGATCCTTTATCCGACGGCCGTAGGGGGCCTCTTGTTATTCCCAAATTCTGCCAGGCTTTGTATATCCTTAAGTTGACTTCATCAGTAAGTCGGCCATCATCAGAGATTGTGGAGCCAATATACTTAAATTCCCTTACTCGTGCTATATCCTCAACGTGAACATGCTTGGTTGCAACTTCTCGACAATGTAATGCAATGTTTTTGTTATGACGCGGGGCTAATTGTGCTACTCGATTGCTCCACTCTTCTGTTTGACGCTGGAGATCAAGCTTATTCTCTTCAGCCAAAATGATACAGTTTGCTTAGAGAAGTGTCCATGGTATTCGACTGTGCAAGTTTGATGTAACGGTGTCTGTTACGGAGTTTATCCGTGGTAGTCCGGAGGTTAAAGAAGGTGCGGGCTGGAATAGGTCTCAACTACAAAATTAAAGTTAATTTAAAACTTTAACAAAGGTTATATTTTATTTTCAAAATCAACCAGTAACAGAGCATAACAGGTACCAAGTAGCAGATCAACAAATTAAGAAATTACAAATTACAGTTCGTTACAAGATTTGGGCTTCGAGCCCCACAATCACAATCCTTGAACTATTAGCCCAACTTTACCAAGGTACAAAATTGAACAAAGGGGCAGAAAACCCCATCATGCCAAGGAGCACTTGCTCCAAATTACAATGTTAAGCCTCCTAGAGGCACACAGAAATCAAATTTAGGAAAGAGCAGACCCGCTCTCAAAGTTCAATCCTATCAAAGGCCACAACGAATTTCACTTCTATCTGCCCTCAAGGCACACAAAGAAACAGGGGTATTTAATACCCAACCTACAGGGCCTTCGCAATGAAAAATAAAACATCAGGTTAAGTTACTGGCTCAAAGTACAGAAAGGACTGGAGGCGTGAACTTGCACTCCAAATACACTTTTTAAAACCTAAATGGCTCTAGGCCGATACACAGGGGCTAATACCAAGCTAGGGAGGTGACCCGTATGAGAAAACTTTAATACATTGAGGAAGCGTAGAAACGGTTATGAAAACGTAGTCACCTCAATTGCAAAATGAAGGGGAGCTCGAGAGGGTAAAGCACTCTCTATCCCCGCTTTACAGTTAAAGAGATTTGTAGTTTTTACATAGACAGAAGAGGAATTTACATTTGAAGTGGTAGGTTACTTATTAAAAGTTTCGAACCTTCCCCGAGAGTTAAACTGCTGAACTAGCACGAAATAAAGATGTCAAAAGGCCATTACCTTTTTGAAGAACTGCTATCTGAAGAACGAGGCGCTTCCCGCCCCCTGCTACATATTCACACACTGAGTTGGATGTTATACTAGTGGCCCGGAGACAAGAAAATCAGCAGTTTTTATACCCTCGTGGAAAATTCGAGACCTTTCAAGAATGAGTAGACACACCCCCTCAACTTTATTGGATAGCTTAGAGCTACATATCCATATCGAAGAAGACATACATGATTGGCTGAGAATTAATTAACGAAATTCTGGATTGGCTAAATTCAAAACAGGCGGATAGAAGGATTAATGTTGCCAACCCACAAACAACAGAACAAAATTTAGTAAAGACAAAACTTATGAATAAAAAATTTCTTCCAGAGAATTCATTCCCTTGCACCAGAGTGCATTACCATAGTTTTTTGTAGAGACATCTGTTAGAGCGTGTCCACACTTCTTGATTAACGAAACAAAAGCAAATTGGAAACACACAGTGACATCTTTTGATAAACAGTAGAGTTAGTTCGGTTTTTAAAGTTCAGGGTTTCTCCTGTAGAGTAGATTAAATTAACGCAAGATTTGAACTTGCGTCGTAGAGATGTACCGCCCGGTACAGACCTCCCCCCCCAAAAAAAGGAGTCCTTCCAAGGGGTGGCACAGAAGAGAAAGAAAAAGAATTTGAAACAAGGTCCAAGTTGTTGCTGATTGGTTGAAGGAGAATTTAGCAGAGAAAATACATTTTGTCAGTAGTCGGAGGTCTCTTAATTTGTTTGATATTGATGGGTGGGACTAGTATAAATCCAGTTTTAGAATTTCTTTGTAGTAGTAGAATTTCGAATCAAAAACATTAATTCATGGATGTAATATTTTTCTAAGTCCACCAAAGGTTGATTGAAGCAAAAAATTATTAATTGCAGAAATAGAGTGTCCATGTAGCTGAAGAAGTACATTAGCACTCAATTAAGTTTGACAGCAAGACCAGACGCCGCTGCCAAAGTTTAGTCGAGGTCGCCCGGACCCCTCAAGTACCGTGAGATACACCTCTCCCGCTACTATGAGCGGGATAGTCGTGGTGAAGCACGCCGCAGACGCGACGATTGTTAACAGTCCTGGAGCAGTTTGCGGGTGGTGCGCCGCACATCAGCCTTGGCCGGCAAGAGGGCTCCGGCTCGCCGTACACAGGTTGACCTCACTGGAGTGAGGGGCGCTGAAACAGTAAGATCTCGGCGGCAGAATTGTGTTGGACATTAATGTTTTTAGGGTACTGTCTTTGTGGTGAGGCTGAGGGGCCAGCGGCGTGGAAATTTTTATTTTATTTTAATGCCACTGGTGCGGTTTAGCAGGAGACGGGAGCGTGGTAATGGCCGGATATACAGGACAGCAGAGTATCTATGGGGAAGGTTTTACAAGGTGAATGAAATGACACAGAGCAGAAGGCCTTACAAATATCCCCTCCCAAAAATATAACCTTTGGGGCACTTACAAAATGTTAAAGATCCAATGAACAAGTAATTTACACAGGTTTCACCTGAGACAGGTGAACCCTAAAGATTCTCTCGGTGGCTGGATTGCACAATAACAAAATGACCGGCGTAAGAAAATCCAAGACGGTGCGCGGCCCATGAAATCTGGGGGCAAGCTTGCCCGCGGTAACAAAATTCTTGACCATAACTTGGTCTCCTACCTTTAAATTGGTGGGCCTCCGTCCACGATCATATCTTTCCCTAACCTTTTCGTGAGAAATTTTAAGATTGGCCTTAGCCTTCTTCCAAAGATCACTAATATTATCTGGCTCTATTGTCTCAGGTAGAATATCACTAAGAGACCAAAGGTTAGAGAGCGGCGTGTTGGGAACAAACTTAAACATCAAAGAAGCTGGAGTGAATTTATGAGATTCGTGAACCGCCGAGTTCAAAGCGAAGGCTAACAAATGCAGGGATGTATCCCATCTGGAGTGATCGTCGTGATGGTAGGCAATAAGAGCCGACCTCAGATTATGATTGACCCGTTCAGCAAGAGATGGTTGAGGATAGTAAGCAGAAGTAGTCACATGAGAGATGGACAGATCAAAACAGAACTTACGAAAGAGATTGGATGTGAAAACTTTAGCATTATCAGGCACAATATATTGACACGGACCAAAAGAAGCAAAAATAGAATTTAAACAAGAAATGGTGGACTGAGCGGTAGCCAGCTTAGTCGGAAATAACCAAGAAAATCTTTTGAAACCATCTACACACACCAAAATTATTTTGTTGGCGTTCCCCTTTGACTGGGGGAAGGGTCCTACGTAGTCGATATAAAGACGTTCCATGGGGCGCGACGTTTGATGAGAAGACAAGAGCCCTTGCTTTGTGGACATGGTGGGTTTACTAAGCCAACATGTTTTACAAGCTTTTACCAATTCACGGTTTTCTCCGTCCATACCCTTCCAAATGAACCTCTCTCTGATCTTTTCTCCAGTTTTAAAGATGCCTAGATGCCCCCATAATGGGGTCTCATGATAATACTTGAAGATCATGGGCGCAAGAACAGCTGGAACCACTACTTTCATCATCTTATCATGCCCCGACGGGCAACATAAAACCCCATTCCTCAATACATAAGGGACGACATGTTAGCCAGAAGAAAGGGTTTCCATAATGGGAGCCAGCACTGGATCTTCACGTTGATATTTTTCAATATCCCTAAATAACAAGGGAGCATCAGTCAGAATGGCATTAACCTCAGGTAGTATGGACTCGGGAGGTGAAGAACTATCAACCTGTTCAGGGGTCTCTACGTCATTGGCAAACGGCTTAGTCCATCTGCCACAACATTTTCAGTCCTCTTATATGCCTAACATCAAATTGGAAGACAGAAATTCTGATGGCCCAGCGGGCAATGCGACCTGTACGACGCGGCCTACCTAAGACCCAACTTAAGGCTTGGTTATCTGTCTCCAAGTCGACCTTGACATGTTCCAGACAGAGGCGGAACTTTTCTAGAGCAAACAAAACTGCTAAACCTTGAAGTTCATAGATGGAATACTTGGATTCTTGGGCCGATAATGTCCTAGAGGCATAGGCAATGGGTCGCCTCCCTAGTTCAGTCTCTTGAAGAAGGACTGCAGATACCGCCGACGACGACGCGTCGGTTTGGACGATGAATTTCTTAGAGAAATCAGGGCTAATTTGAGGTCTTCGAAAGCGGCTTGTTGAGAAGGCCTCCACTCAAATATGACGCCTTTCCTGCGGAGTAAGTTCACGGGCGCCGCTCTATTGGCGAAATTTGGAATACATTTCCTGAAGAAGTTCACCATGCCAATGAACCTGGCAATACCTTTGATGTCCTTGGGAGGTTTGAAATCACGGATGGCCTGTGTTCTAGAATGATCGACTGCGACACCATCGGGCGACACAATATGCCCTAGGAATGACATGGAAGGTTTAGCGAAGGCAACCTTGGACAATCTCACCGTTAACCCTGGCTTACGAAGGCGACTCAGGACCTCTTTCAAATGATCTAATTGTTCTTCAAAGGTCTCAGAAAATACGACATCATCCAGATAATGATATAAATACTCAAATTTGATATCAGAGAAAACCCTATCTAGCAGTCTCGTAAGCACAGCTGCTCCCGTGGGGAGCCCAAAAGGCACCCGGTTGTATTCGTACAAGTTCCAATCCATGGCAAACGCTGTCAGATGTTTTGATTCTTCCGCCAGAGGGATCTGGTTATAAGCTGATTAAGGTCTAAGATGGTGAAAAATTTAGCCTTTCGAAACCATGAAAAACAAGAGTGAAGGTCAGGAAGGGGCACAGATTGTAACACCACCTTCCGATTGAGAGCCCTATAATCAATCACAGGCCTGAAGCCCCCTTGGGCTTTCGGGACTAGAAAAATAGGCGAAGAATACGCCGATTTAGAGGGTCGAATAATACCATCCTTCAACATCTGATCTATGATTTCTTTCAAAGCCTTCATTTTAGGTGGAGATAGCCTATCAGGTGGAAAACGGACTGGAATCGAATCCGTAACCTCAATCTTGTATTCGATAAGGTCAGTTAAGAGTATCAGAAAAACTTCTGGAAACGACTGGCATAACCTGCGAATATTATCAGCCTGCTTCTCAGGTAGACGTCTAAGGTCTAACAACATCTCATCCTGGGTAGGCGAAACAGATGAAAATGACACAGAACTACATTTTAATAAAGGGATTTTGATATTATTAGCAAATTTGAAAATGCACGACTTGCTCTGAATGTCGAGCACTAGACCGGTGTGAGACATGAAATCGGCTCCCAATATAACGGGGCAAGACAAGTGCTTAGCCACAAACAGTTTAATTTTCCAAGTGAATTTGGCAATTCTAATTTTAGCATACAGAAAACCTACAATTTCTAATGGAGAGGAGTTTGCCGAAACGCATTGAACCAAAGACGAACAATAATCAGGAAGCTTACACACAGATTTTAATTTGGAATACATTCAGCCGAAATAATAGAACAAACACTGTCTCAGTCTAAAAGAGCAGTTACAGGCTCATTATTCTATTCAATTTTGAGAAAGGGAACAGGTGCGTGTGAATCCGCCGCAATCCTAAGACATTCTCTGGGACACTCAAATGTTAATGTAGAACAGTTCTGACTTTACCCTGAATTTTCGTCGGATTTAACCTGGGCTGAGCCTTGAAAAGATGAATCTGCCGACTCAGCCGGAGCCACTAGTCACTTATGATTGTTGGTGGAAGTTGCACCCGAAGTTGAGCAGGAGGGAGTGCTATTCGAGTTCGGGCAATTTTTGGCAATATGAGAGAAAGCGCCGCATTTAAAACAGCCTTGAGATGACCCTGCTCCATTCCTTGTCCCGCTAGATTTAATTAGTAGACACTTGTTCCGGAGATGGTCAGGCGAACCGCAAGCGTAATATTTACGGGATGTGACGGGTCGGCGAGGTGGAGGCCGAAAATTACTAGAGGATGGAGGGGGTTCTTTCGCAACACGTAATGTGTCGGCGCATCTAACTCCTTCCGCTGAGACAGCCATAGCCTCTAATTCGGCAAAAGTTTGAGGACGCGACGCAAAGCACAAATATGACCTGTACGATGGGGAAATGCCTTCCACAATGCCTGTACAATCGGATCTTCAGGAAAATGAAGAGCAAATACCCTGGTGTAGAACTTAATATCTTGGATGAAGTCTGCCAAGTTTTCATCCAACCGCTGTGCTCTATAATAGTACTTCTGGATCAGTGATGACCTAGCTCGAGCCGGAATAAAATTAGCTAACAGATGGGCGTGGAAGTCTTTGATAGATGATTGTTCGGCAATTGCCCTAACTATTTTGTCAGATAGCACACTGATTGAATAGGGATAAATAATCTGCAGAATCTGACATGGAGAAAGAGAAAACACAAGAGCATGATCCTGAAACTCAACGAAAAATCTTAAATAAGCAATACCATCGCTGGTGGAATTGACTGAGAATTTCGAAATACATCTAAGCAACATTGCTAAAGGATGGGGCAAACTGCTGAAGCCGGGTGACATAGTAGGTAGAGGCCTAAGTGGCGGAGAAGCTGTTTCGGAAGGGGCATTATTCAACGAGTTACGACGCTCAGATTCGTTGACTAATTGGGCAGAGGTTTGTTGAGCTCCCAAAAGATTTCGTATTTTCTTCTCCTTTAGAAGAGTCTTCCTCGCGAACTACGTTTACCGTAGCGGGTTGGTCGGCTTTGGGAGGGACTGCCCCAGTTAACAATAGACTAACCTTACTGGACAATGTGGAAAGGTTTTCGAGCAGAGCACTAGCCTCCTTCCCTTGAATGTCCTTCGACTTTAGAGACAACAGATCGTTAACTCTATTAGAAAAATGAAACAATCTAGCTTGCACACGTTTAAGTTGATTTGGAGAAGGATCATTTTCTTCAAAAAACTAACTACAGATGCTAGCTCAGTGGTATTATCAGTGATCGTGGAGAGAGCGTCGTCAATCTCTTTTTCTCCCAAAGTGGGGATGGAAATAGGCATATCATGGGACTCTTTAAGCTTCGAGGTATCACCGCAACCGTGCCTCCAGACTGCACATTTCTAATTGTTAATTCGTAGATTAATTCCTCCTTGGGCAAATAGCCGGGATGGAGGACATCGCGAGGGCCGGGCATGATGACAGAACTTCACAAATTTGGAAAAATCGAAAAATGCCAGCGACTGAGAAAATTGTTAGAGTTCAAAACAAAGCAATGTTTAGCCGTCGAAAGGGGCTAAATTGAGACCCATTCAACCACGCTCTGCTACCACTTGTTACGGTGTTTATCCGTGGTAGTCCGGAGGTGAAAGAAGGTGCGGGCTGGAATAGGTCTCAACTACAAAATTAAAGTTAATTTAAAACTTTACCAAAAGTTATATATTCTTTTCAAAATCAACCAATAACAGAGTATAACAGTACCAAGTAGCAGATCAACAAATTAAGAAATTACAAATTTCAGTTCGTTACAAGATTTGGGCTTCGAAACCCACAATCACAATCCTTGAACTATTAGTCCAACTTTACCAAGGTACAAAATTGAACAAAGGGGCAGAAAACCCCATCATGCCAAGGGGCACTTGCTGCAAATTACAATGTTAAGCCTCCTAGAGGCACACAGAAATCAAATTTAGGAAAGAGCAGACCCGCTCTCAAAGTTCAATCCTATCAAAGGCCACAACGAATTTCCCTTCTATCTGCCCTCAAGGCACACAAAGAAACAGGGGTATTTAATACCCAACCTACAGGGCCTTCGCAATGAAAAATAAAACATCAGGTTAAGTTACTGGCCCAAAGTTCAGAAAGGACTGGATGCGTGAACTTGCACTCCAAATACACTTTTTAAAACCTAAATGGCTCTAGGCCGATACACAGGGGCTAATCCCAAGCTAGGGAGGTAACCCGTATGACACAACTTTAATACATTGAGGAAGCGTAGAAACGGTTATGAAAACATAGTCACCTCAATTGCAAAATGAAGAGGAGCTCGAGAGGGTAAAGCACTCTCTATCCCCGCCTTACAGTTAAAGAGTGTTGTAGTTTTTACATAGACAGAAGAGGAATTTACATTTGAAGTGGTAGGTTACATATTAAAGGTTTCGAACCTTCCCCGAGAGTTAAACTGCTGAGCTAGCACGAAATAAAGATGTCAAAAGGCCATTACCTTTTTGAAGAACTGCTATCTGAAGAACGAGGCGCTTCCCGCCCCTTCTACATATTCACACACTGAGTTAGATGTTATACTAGTGGCCGCGAGACAAGAAAATCAGCAGTTTTTATACCCTCGTGGAAAATTCGAGACCTTTCAAGAATGAGTAGACACACCCCCTCAACTTTATTGGATAGCTTAGAGCTACGTATCCATATCGAAGAAGACATACATGATTGGCTGAGAATTAATTAAAGAAATTCTGGATTGGCTAAATTCAAAACAGGCGGATAGAAGGATTAATGTTGCCAACCCACAAACAACAGAACAAAATTTAGTAAAGACAAAACTTATGAAAAAAAATTCTTCTAGAGAGTTCATTCCCTTGCACCAGAGGGCATTACCATAGTTTTTTGTAGAGACATCTGTTAGAGCATGTCCACACTTCTTGATTAACGAAACAAAAGCAAATTGGAAACACACAGTGACATCATCTGA
Organism: Anabrus simplex; assembly: GCF_040414725.1. NCBI lineage: Eukaryota > Metazoa > Arthropoda > Insecta > Orthoptera > Tettigoniidae > Anabrus > Anabrus simplex. The sequence goes on from NC_090279.1 coordinate 43,284,872, forward strand.
TAAACAGTAGAGTTAGTTCGGTTTTTAAAGTTCAGGGTTTCTCCTGTAGAGTGGATTAAATTGGCGCAAGATTTGAACTTGCGTCGTAGAGGTGTACCGCCCGGTACAGTGTCCATTACAAGAATGAACAGTGTTTATATGGCAGGGCCTTGTTGACTCCTACAGTTATGTGGAAGTCACCAGACACTCCTACGGCAGCTTGAACATAACTCCTTTGTTCTTTGTAGAGCAATTATACCCTCCCAACAATGTGCTCTAGAATGCCATGAACTTGTAGTGCTGGCTGATTAGGTTATGAGGTACACGATGGAACGCCTTATCAGGGTTTCTTGATGAACCCTCTTATTCTGGTCAGAGTGTCTCTCAAATAACAGCCCTTCAGCGTGGGTTTCTCCCATTGCGCCAAAAAATGAAAATGAAATGGCGTATGGCTTTTAGTGCCGTGAGAGTCCGAGGTCATGTTCGGCTCGCCAGGTGCAGGTCTTTTGATTTGACACCCGTAGGCGACCTGCGTGTCGTGATGAGGATGAAATGATGATGAAGACGACACATATACCCAGTCCACGTGCCGGCGAAATTAACCAAAGATGGTAAAAATTCCCGACCCTGCCGGGAATCGAACCCGGGACCCCTGTGACCAAAGCCCAGCACGCTAACCATTTAGCCATTGAGCCGGATATTGCGCCACAATTTTACACAAATCCAGATTGGCTTGTTGTATGTTTGTCTAAATCACTAATCCTCTTGTCGAAGATTTGTTCTAAGTCTGTCATTGCGTGGCTCAGAAGTACGATCGGGTGGTAATAAGAGAAATCGGCAGGGCTTCCCTTATTTTTGAATGGATACTCTGTCGCCAGTCTGTTTGTTATTGACCTCCTTTGATGAACTGGTTTTAAAGCTTGCTTTAGCCCCAGTGCTGCATCCCCCCCCCTCATTTAGAGAAACAAAACTGCCGGAAGATAATCAGGACAAATGGCCTTCCCTAGTTTTATATCCTTCTGCATAGCCTGGACTTTGGTGACGTCATTTTACTATATTGGACCTTCAACGGCGGATGTGATTAGGATTGGTAGATACGGAAATTCCGTGATTGAAATTTTGTCAAAATAGTTCCGCCAGTCGAGTAGCAGATGATCTGTTTCCTCATTGATGCCGTAAAAAAGTTGGACTTGTTCCGTTTTGCGATGCCTCGATTTGACTAGCCTTTAAATATTCCACTCGTTTTCGCGCGTGTCAAGTTTAATATATAGACCTGCCTACCGGTTTGCTTTTGTTACAGAAATGACCTCTTTCACTTTACTAATGTCTGTTTTGTAGGCATTCTAACGAGTAAGAACCTCGTGGTGCAGCTGTTTCTTTAACCGTACTGCATACTTAACATCTTCATTCCTTTACCATATGCCATGGTTAATCCTTCGTTGTCGTCGCCATGATTAGTTGTACCATGATTAGAGCTTACGGCGTCTCTCAGTTTAGTGCGGCTCAATTCAACTATGGTGATTTGAGGCTCTGTAACTTTTGCAACAACGTTAGTCTCCTTTTTCAGGCGCCATAATTTGATCCCAATTGGTCCATTTCCTGCGAAGTTTTGGGGCTCTTGTTGACTTTATCAGCAGCTTACATATGTCTGGTGGATGTTGCATCGCAACGATTTAGTAAGGGACAACTGTTATCTCCAGAACATCTTTGAGATTTTATCCTCTCACGAGGATGTAGTCAATGTAAATTGGATGGGAGCCACTGTAGTACGTGACTAGATGAATATCACTCTTTTGGAACCGTGTGTTCACGTTGGTCAGTTTCTGCATAATCGGGAATTTGTTGGCCGTCGTTGTTCTTTTGTCCATATCCATGAACGCCATGGACTGTGTGTTATTCCTTCCTCCGTCCGACACGTCCTTTCAGATAATCGGCAACGATGAAATAGTCAGCGGTCTTCTTGTCAGGTAGTACCCAGAACGCATCTTTGATTGCCGTGCGCACGCCAGTTTGTGGAGCGTTGCACTGAGAAATTAGAAGTTCCTTCTCTCCCCCGTGGGGACGAGTTACATCAAACAATTTTCATACTTTTGCACATCGGAGACTGAACCGTCAAATTTTGCTGATAATTACAATGTCAACACCATGAGCTGTTCTTCGGCTTCCGTTGTACATCAGTTAATAACCGCGCCACTTTTCCCATGACTTTTCTCCACTCCATCCTTTTTCCTGCACCTCACAGATTCCTGTATGCCTTCTCTCAAGTGCATGGCTTATTTGCAACTTCATCCAGGCATAGTTCAGTGATGGGATTCAGAATGGGGGTTCTCACTTTCTCAGCCGTCACAGCCCGTGCGACGGTAACCCTTGCATACTTTTCATGCTGACTGGGCCCTACCAACGCGTGTCCTTTTCAGAGGATGCCCATACCTTAGTTCCGATTCCATGAGACATATTTCTGTAATCATGTGACGGTATTAATTTACGGCCGGCTTGTCTTGAAGCATTTTAGAGCTCATGACAGCAGGTAGTTACGCCGCTCCGCACATGGGGAACAGACGCCTTTTGCAGCCGCTCTTCTAGAGAAGAAACGCTGCGCTCTTTCCTGCATTAACCTCCAGAAAGGCAGAAAACGTCTTCTGGCAACAGCTTCCCTACCGAACGTCTCTATCTCCGCCAAAATTGTTTTTATATTTTGCTCAAGATCGTCGGCAGGCCCGCGGAGAACCCGTATCCGTCACCTGGGACGTGCCACGTGTCACAGCAATATAGCTGGTTCGTGGAGAATATTGATCAGTGCAAAATGAAATACCATTTTACTGAAAAACTAATTGTGAACCTGATAAATTCCTTCTCACAAGACACACGCAATCACATAAAAGAAGAACCGTTAGAGACTGTTCCACCTTTTGCTTGGCGTGATATGCCACAAAACATATGACATACAATCCAGTGTCGTATGTTCTGTCCCCTGTTGTCTAGTGGTGTCAACATCAATACCTTGTGAGATGATCAAGAGGTCGAGTCTGTCATATCTGGAATCAATGTCCCTCTTTTATTTGTCCACTTATTTTCTCCTAAGTTTGCACTAATAAGACGTGGTCGAGCCTCCCATTACTTTCCTTGTGAGGAAGTCATGCATTCGACTGGGCCATGTGAATTCAGTGCACACAGCATGAATCAGGAAGTACCAGTTTATGTTACGGTATACTTTGGCCTGCGTGATCGACTTTTCCCATGTGCCAGTTGTAAGGGGATCTCACCTTTAAGCAATAAATTTGTATTTCTCGCCCTTCTCTCCTAGAATATGTAGAACTTCTGCGGTGGGAGGACAGGCACAGAATTGGATGCTATCCATTTATGTTATCAATCCACTAAAAATAATCACGTTTTCCGTGATCTATTGTAATAAATGGAATCTCATTCCTTCCTTTAAATAGCAGCAATACCCACTACAGTGATATTCAACGTCTTCTCTTCTCGAATTTTGGCTCAAGCCTTGATTTTCGTGCTCCTTCTAGCCGTATTGTTAAAGTAATACTTGTAAAAATATTCAAGGGCATGATAGCTTGCGTTAGGGTTCAAATTCGGGAAATCAGAGCATTGTAATAAAACACAACCACCGAAGTCATAATCTGCCTTGCCTTCGTAATGTCTATAAGAGCAGTACCTGGAGGAGAAAAGACAGCATCAATGTTAGGGAGAGAGCCGTGTTATTATTGTTATATTTCAGCTTTTCCAGGCTTTTATCAGGATGAGTGGTTTCCATGTTGCACACGGCTTGTGTTAAGGACCAATTAAGACGTAGACTGATATAATGCATGGTAGTAAGTATGAACGTCCTGGTATAAGCCTACCGTCCTATATGTAGGTTGGCTCTGTTTGATAGCACATCAAAGCCACATATTTAGGAATAACCACACCGTGACGTAATAGAATGCTACACTGATATGATAACAGTGTACAAATACAATATGTATATTTGTGTGACAAAATAACATTCATAAAAGGTTAGCCATGGTTCAGCAGATCTTGCTGACCATCAGCAACTAACGTCCTCATTTTATTAATATCTACAACACTGAGAATCTCTCAAACAACCTCAACAACAAGGGCTTTTACAAAAATTATTACTTGCCTGCCACAAAGCGCAGAGTGGTTGAACAAGATCAAAATTCCAAAGCATATGACGTCCTTTATGTAGGAGAAGAGACATATACAGATTTCAATAGATAAATGTGTACCGGATCAAGGAACTTGCATTTCTCCTTTTAGGCTAGAACTCTGGTTGTCTATTAACTCGTACATTTTTAAATCGTGACGAGTTTCTTGCGCGTGATGTCTTGATTCGAGAGAAAAGACGCAACACATCCTTGTATCAGTGATTGGAATGTCCAGTAGCTATTCCTTTATGTGGGGGATGCAGTGGAGTAGGCTGTTGAACTATTGGTCACATTGTTTTATTTTGTTACTATAGGTCGAGACCCGAGGTTAGCTCTAGAGATCATCAATCTCCGGATGGTGGATCACCTTGTTATAGGTGCAATGTGTGCAGTACAGTCCTGCCTAGGAAGTTGGGCCTCTTGGAACATCTGAAAAGACACAAAGATGACCGTCCCTTCAATGGCGATCACTGCGAAAAACTTTTCGACAGCGGAAGCAGCTTGTCGGAAAACCTCACAATCCAGCCGCCTCTAGTGTGCGGATTTTGCAATAAATGCTTTACTGAGAGGGACATGATGACAGAGCACATGCATTTACACACAAATTTGTTAGCAAATGAGTGCTCGGTATGTCATAAAAAGTTCAGGAACTTGATGTACTTAAAAAACCACTTGCGTTCTCATACAGACTGGAAGTTGCATTGGTGCAATATTTGTGGCATATCATTCAGCCGTAAAGGCGGTCTAACTTGTCACATGCGGACTCACACAGGCGAAAAACCTTACTTGTGCAATGTGTGTGGCAAATCCTTCAACACGAAAGCCTACCACGTTATTCACATGCGGATTCACACAGGCAATACGCCACATAGGTGCAGTGTCTGTGGCAAACCATTCAGCCAGAATGGCGGTCTAATTTATCACATGCGGACTCACACAGGCGAAAAACCTTTCCTCTGCGATGTGTGTGGGAAATCCTTCTGCGCGAAAGCCGACCATGCTATTCATATGCGGACGCACACAGGCGAAAAACCTTACATTTGCAATGTGTGTGGGAAATCCTTCAGCACGAAAGCCCACCAAGCTATTCATATGCGTACTCACTCAGGTGAGAAGCCATATTGTTGCAATGTATGTGGGAAATCCTTTAGCGAGAAAGGCAACCTAACACATCACCACCTTACTCACACACGCGATAAGCCGTTTTGTTGCGACGTCTGTGGGAAAACTTTCCGGGTGAAAGTCCATCTAAAATGTCACATGCTTATTCATACAGGCGAGAAACCTTACTGTTGCAATCTCTGTGGCAAATCATTCATTCACAAACGCAGCCTAGCAGTTCACGTGCGGACACACACTGGCGAGAAGCCATTCTGTTGCAGTGTATGTGGCAAGTTATTCAACATCAAATCCACCTTAGTAAATCACATACGAACCCACACAGGCCAAAAGCCGTTCCCCTGCAATATCTGTTGCAAGTCATTCAGCAGGAGATCCCACCTCGAACGCCACATGCGGAATCACACACAGGTGAGGAGTCATGCTGTGTGATGTCTGTGGCAGATATTCAGCCAAAACTTCATTCTAGCAATTCAGATCCAAACACACGGATGCTCAGTAGTGCGTTAAAATATTCAGAGAATCATGTAACTTAACCACGCACATGTGAACCACACTGGAGAGATGCCGCACTGGTCCGCGTTTTGTGGCAGATCGTTCGCATGTAGCCACACGCTGTCGGTGCACACTGGCCAGACGGCGCACGAGCGTTACGTCTCGCCGTGATGAAGCCGCACGTGATATATTTGTAATGTTATTTTGCTTTACGTCCCACTTACTTCTGCACGAGAGTTCGGATTTCCACAAGACCTGCTCTCTGGCGAAGTAATTAAGTGTTTCAGCCAGAACGGCACCTTCTCGGCTCACCTCATGATGTACACCGGAGAGCAGTCCGTCCCTTTGTGTCATTTTCTCTGAGAGAAAATCTTCAAGTAAAATAATGCCTGTTTCGTTTGCGAAAAGAGCAACGGAATTTCATTTGTTATCTCCTCACCAATCACAGATATATGACAACTGCTTGTTCTCAACCATGGACGACAATTTTTCTGTTTTCGGACTAAAGTAAAAGTGTGCTCATTAACAATCATAGGGGAGCCGTCGAGATGCGAGAATAATTAATCCGGATAACACAGAAAAATCATACAGCAAAGACACGTGGCGAAGGACTAGAAGCGCAGGAAAGAAGTATTCATACTTTTGAATAAACAATTCAAGTGATACATAAGTGCCTAATCAAGTAATAGTAAGGTATGCAATTGAAGAAATTGTTGCTGAAAACTGAGCACACCTGCGCTCACCCTTCCTACTTGTCGTGTGTTCCTTTAATTAGGAGTAGACCAGTACCTCGAAACTGTAAATGCTCCCTCGGCACTTTTACAATAATATTGGCCTGTCAACCGGTTTTGAGTGCAAAATGGAAGTTCAACTTCACTGCCCGTTGGTATTCATGAAGATCATGTAATTCTCGAGAAGACGTCTAGGTAAGGACTCGTATGTTGACAGTTGCAGTATACTCGCACTTAAGTTACTCCATTTTTGTTTACCTGGTGGCAGATAATTGGCCAGCCGCTTTTCTCTAATGGAGCCACAAGGAAGTCACTAAAGATGTCTTATATCTCAACGCTGAAAGTGTTCAAGAGACATACTGAGAACTGAACCCTTTCCTCATGTCAAACTGATGTTTGCCTGTTCCAGTTCTTCAGCATGAATTGTTAACTCTTGTGTCTCAGGTGGTGTTAATGGCTCTTCGTCACCTCCAGGCATGACTCGGGTATCAAGGAAGGCCTATATAAATTAAAAGCTTACATAATCTATGTTTATTCATTAAAAAACAAGGAAATATGATGGCGGGTGTATTTACAACTATGGCCATAAATAGTGGAATGCGATCAGTGACATTAATATAATGCTGCGGCTGGACGATTTCAGGTTGAAATTAATATCACCACAAAAGAAAGCCTGAAGGGCTATTTACAGAAAACCACTTTGTGGTTAACTAGAAAACAACAACATGAGATTCAATCTGTTCGCCTCCATAAACAACTGTGCGTTGTGCTTCCGATTTCTTGATTGTCTAAATATCAGGAAGTGATCTCGAGACCTTTTTCAATTTAGGCCGCTGATTAACTGACTATCAGCATACGACGAGTTACTTTGACCCTCAATTGAATTTGAGTAACCTCCAACTCACATCACTGCGCTATCATGGTCACCCACTACATTAAAGTTTGAGGTTCAGGAAACGTGCCTGATGACCAAAGTGACGTCTCATTGTAGTTAATTGAACGTGCCTGATGACTAAAGTGACCCTCCAAAACAAGAGGACTTCAAGTGCCAGTGAATTAATCGCGTAAAATTACACAACATACCATAGTGCCATTTATATTAAATGAAGGAAGTTTCATGAACCAAAACAACAGGTTGAAGTCGGTGATTGGAATAAATTCATGAAAACCTGTGAAAAGAAATCATGTTAACATTTAGTTATAACGTTCAATGAAACCCCAAAATAAACTCGACTCAAGTGTAACCCTCAAATATTATTGGTCACAGATTTCAACTACATCCTCTTATATAGTCCTACTAAAATATAAACACACAAAATATTACAACTCCTTTATGAACAACATGATCGTAAATCATGGGTAGCCATTGGACTATTGCCAGAGTGCTACTACATCTTATGGAATCTTTGTGTCAGACTAGAATGTTCACGTCTCATCTAGGAGCAGTTGGCTAGCTACATAATTTCACGGTCCTAGCATGGCCGAGTAATCCCAAGAATCCATTCCATGCACTTCAACCATCATCCTACTTTCCGCCATCAGCAATATTTAACACCTCGCTGTAGTGCGAATATATCAAGGAATAGAAATCCTAAATACCTAAGGACATCCTTCTGACATCAAAATAATAATTTAAATGCTCAGTGGCAACACTAACTATGACTATGGAATAGAATTTAAATTGAAAAAAACCTATTTATCTTAACATCAATAATGTTGCAACACGGCCCTCTATTTCCGAACAGGGCCCGCCTCATATAAATGTGAACACGCGTTATTTCGTGAGACTATCCACTGGTTTACAAGTGAGCAAAAAAATCTCGCCACGGATGGCCTTTTACTACAGAAAAAATCTACTTCCAAATCCTTGTATGATCAGACATTTTATTGGTCAACATTATTGCTATCACGAATGACTCATGACTAATGGGATCTTTGGAGTATGGTATGCGTTTCACTGGTATTAATGTACTTATTAGATGAACAAAAATCCTCCTGGATATACTACCTTATTCAATGTTCAAACCATGGACCTTACCATATTTCAAACCATCTTGTCCTGACAATTTTCCCTCTGGCCTGTTTATAAAGAATCGTCGGCATTATTTACACTATTCCCTCAGGAGTATCTACTAGGAACATATCTCATTAATTGAGACACATGGTTTCATAATTACATGGACAATTAGAATATATTTACCACCGACAGTTATGGCAGTTACAATGTTTCTCACTTCACTTGGAAATACAATACTCCAGGCGCATATGACACTTACTACAACATTGTCCCCAAACCTCGTTAGACCGAACCCTGTGTTATCACCTCCTGACAAATGAATTGCTGACTTACCTCTCACAAACAATGCATACCACACGGATAATAACTATTACTCATTCCATTACTTATTTTTATTATTTCCAAATGTTGTGGCCAACTAAGGAGCGCGATTATCCGATTACCTTTTTAGTGAGTCTTTCATTATCATTTTTTGAATATGGCCATCAAATTTCAATCGCCTTTTCCCAATTGTATCTGTTATTTTCTCACTATGTTGTTAGAATTCCTGAGACCAAACTATACATCCACACTCTTGCTATGCATAGTGGGCCAAAGATTTCAGTGAGGACTTCTCTTTCCTGTTTTTCGATAATTTTAGTTTGTGATATTTCTCCAATGTTTAAGATTTCTGACATGTGTAATATTTCAGGCTTAATTACAGTGTTATAATGTTTTAATTTAGCGTTCCAGAATATTGATTTTTGTAGTACCCTTTCCATGTAATTCTACGGCCCACTTTTAATATAGAACTCTCTCTTTGTTTTCTTCATGATTTAATGCAGATTGTTGTATGAAATCTCCAAGTATTGGAAATTATTTACCTGAGGAATTTTGTTTGCGTAACTATCGAGTAGATCCTTCCATGTATCGAGTTCTTCCAATATGTGATTTGGATTCCTTTTAGGTGCAATTGCATTAAGTTTTTTAAAGGAATGAATTCATTCTTGCCTATTGTTGAATAGAATAACTAGAGCATATGTGAGGGCCAAACATTTGATATGAATTTTATCATTAACTAGCTTGCCAGAAAGTCTTCAAGCAACCTCTAATGCTAAATACCTTAGTTATACTGGTGAGATAGATTATAATCGAACTATCCCCTGTCTTCTACTTGCTAGCCTGACGGAATAAATTACTATTGTTAATATTATTTGTATGAGATAATTATTGTAAATATTAATTGTTTTAGTAATGTAGCATGCAAAACAAATAATAATTATTGACACTTACAAATTACAAGATGACCAAAACTTTCCAATATTAATACGCAACTGATTCTACGTCTGTGCTTATTATTTCTCTCTAATTAATGTACTAAAAATTCCTCTAAATTTCACTGTTCTACTGCATATATATTCCTCATTACGTCTGAACAAATTCGGTGAGAAATGACCTAAATTGAATGTTCTATCCTAAAGAAAACAAAAATGAAACTTGTGTTATAACACAGTGACACGTTTAACACACACAAGCACCGTAAATTACACCTCATGTCTTCTCAGCACAAAAATTAATAGTGGAAATGTGATAAACTTCCACTGTAATAATACAAGTTCAAATCAGCCATACTCTTAGCAAAATACACCGCACTACTTTGTACAAGTTACTGGAATACACAGACCTCATTTATTTCTTATCAGCTCTCATTTTCTGCTCATCATCGTACTCTGTATGTATGTTCGTTTGCAATGTAATATTTTGCATTTTGATTATCTTATTTCCATTATTGACGTTATTCTAAGAATATGAAAGAAAACACAATATATATACCGGTGCATTTTTTCTCGCGCTAACAATATGCATTGAGGAAACTCACCGAGACTAGAATCTTCGCCGACCAAAAATCAAGGGCATGAGTTTAGTGGTTCAACACCCTCGGTGCTATCCATCATCCAGATCCTCTCCCGTGATGACACTGAAGCTCTCGCAGTAGATCTCAATTAGTCACCAGGTACTGCATTTAGATTTGTGGAGCCTTCCAGCATCAATATGTGAAGTTTGTGGTTGGTGATTTCAAAAGTCAGAATAAAACATGTGGATACCCAGTCAACAAAAGCGGACAGGTTGGGGTAGAATGGGCAGATTCAAGTGTTCTAATTCTACTGCATCATAAACTTCCAGCATCATTCAACAATGCGAGATGTAGGCATGGATATAATCTAGATATTAACTTACAATATCTGAGACACATCTCAGGTATCAGCGAAATCAGTGTGATAAGCAATCCCTCATCTTCCTGTTATATGCCAGATATATGCTGCAATCCTACCACAGACAGTTCCTCTTCATATATACCTTTTCATTACAGACTAGCATGCCTTTCAGCGTTCAGTCTGCGACCCTCTGTGAATTTACTAAACGCCACCCCAATCCCCTATTTGCAACTAGTTCTGTGGCATCGTCTTGGTTCTATACGTCTTATCATTAAATCGTTAGAATCTGACATCCTTTTAGAAGAAGATATCATTTTAAGAAGGCTGATTGGGAGCAATGTACTATTTCACTGGACGAGAACATTCCGAATATAGAGCCTTTTCCTGAATCATATGATTTTGTAAATATCGTGAAGCATTGTTCCCTTATCTCAGTTCCCTGAGGCTGTACCTAATATACAGAAATTAGGCAAACATTGAGAGTCTATCCCGATCTCTTTGACAACGATCTTTTGAGCTCCGCTACCGTCCAAGCTAAGGAAGATCTCTTAAAAGCGATATCTAGTAACAGGAGCGATGGAGGAGACTGATCTAAGAAATAGTAGCCAGAAGGCCTGGAAGTTTCTTAAGCGTCTGAATTGTGACTTAACAACTAGAAATGGTCATGCTAATGTAACAGCTAAACAGATTGCCTGCCAGCTCCTGAAAAACGGTAAACCTCACCATCAGACTTAAAAATTTTAGATCGGGAGAATTATAGTCTAGTCATCTTATGTGGCTTTTCTGCATGGCAGCCATTGACAGTTGTAAGAGCAGGAAGCCAGGAGGGTCAGACGACATCAGATTACTGCCTATTAACCATGAAACTTCTACGCTGTCGTGATAACTCCCTCATGGCGCGTCCCAAGAGGCAATTATTGGGGTCCTACCAGGTTTGCCGGCCGACCGAGCGAAATAAAATATCTCTCGCGGACCAAACGCACAAACCTCTGTGAGTGGGGAACGAGTCCAAGGGATGCTGAATATTGAACCTAATTACCCGTGTTTAGTTCCTTCATCCTTGTGATTAGTACCACAAATTTAGGTATACCGTATGTCTGTTGGAGGATCACTGTAGGTTTGCATAACCCGCGTATAGTATCCACCACTATGACGGAGGCGAACTCTTTGCCCGTATCTGGTTGGAAAATCCCAGGGAGATAAAAGGAGGCTAAACTCGCTCGGGTGTTTCAGCATCTGGTAGTGGACGTCGTGGTTCTGAGTTCTGAGGAACACCAGGGGATAGTATAAGTTCATGAGATTAGTACCGGTATGTGAGGAACCCAACGGGATTGTACGGGTCTCTGAGATTTGTACAAATACGTGACGAACACCATGGGTTTGCATTCCGAGGAACACCACGGTTCTGGGGTTTACATGTCGTTAGTACCCACTTTGTGAGGAACACCACGGGACTGTTTACCTGTGATTAGTAGCTTCGTAGCTAAGTCCAATTCACTGAATAAAATGATAAAATATAAAGTTCATGAAACATTTAACTAGCAAATGTACAATGAACAGTACCTAGTAGTCTTCGTAAATGAACTAACTTGAATAAGTATAAAATACTGTTCGTGCAGTCACAACACTTCATCGTCATCCTGATAAGGAGAGAGGAAGAGGGTCAGTTTTGAGATCGCACCAACTGCGCGCGACGTGTGTTACATAATCGTGTATTCTCTTTACAATATTCTGAGGCTGGTGGTGTTTCTTGTCGATAATTTAAAATCAGTCATTTGTAGCCATGGCATGGATCTCTTATATTATATCGCTTTTCCCACAGCAGTGGGTGCGAGATGTCTCACATGTGGATTTGACTCTGTTTTACGATCTGCTGCTCATCACGGTGCCAAACCTAAGTGATGGGATGTAATCAATATTTCGTGTTGATAGTAGTAGGGCTATGTACTGTATGTTCTAAAACAAACAACCGTCAGCATATTTTGTGCTGAGTCAGCACCCGACCTCATTGACCGCTCGAAAGGTCATGTGCCTGTAGCATACATACATACATACTGTTCCCGCAGGAATTTGCGTAACATAGCAAGCCTATTCTCACAGACGCCATGTCAGACAGGCCTAAACTTGCTTTAACAGTGAGATGCCCTTTCCTTCGCTATCTTGCCAGATGCCCTTCCCGACGCCATCTTGAAGGGAGCCTAAATTCACAACACCTAGTTTTACAGCATGATGCCCTTCCCGGCGCCATATTGCTAGATGCCATTCCCAATGCCATTTTGGAGAGGCATAACCTCGCAGGACCTAGTTTTACAGCCATATGCCCTTCCCGATGCCATCTCGAGGGGTCTAAACTCGCGGGGACTATTTTTACGGACAGATGACCTTCCCGACGCCATCTTGACAGATGCCATTCCCAATGCAATATTGGAGGGGTCTAACCTCACAGAGCCTTATTTACACGACCAGATATTCTTCCCGACGCCATCTTGACAGACGCCATTCCCATTCCTGGGTGCATTTTTACGGGTAGATGCCCCTTCTTACGCACATGCGCCAGTTTGGACTGACCTAACTACACAGTCGCCATCTTGGGCCAGTTATACAGTCAGATACTCCTCCCTCCTCAAAGGTACCATTTGGAGCGTCCTAACTATACAGTCGCCACCTTTGACCCTGCTTTATGATTAGATGTACCTCCCTCCACACATGCGGCATTTTGGAGGGCCTAAATCCACATTTACCATCTTGAGCCTAGTTTTACGGTCAGATGGGCATCTCGCCACCATTTTGTAGGGGCTTAACTGCACAGTTGCTATTTTGGACCTAGGTTTTACTGTCAGATACACTTAGCTCATCACAGGCGCCGTTTTAGAGGGGCCTATCAACACAGTCGCATCTTGGGCGCAGTTTTAGTTAGATGTCTTTTCCTCATCACAGGCACCATTTTGGATGGGCATAACTAGACAGTATTCATCTTGGGCCCAGTTTTACGGTCACATAACCTTCTCTCCTCATTTGCGCCATTTTGGAGGGGCCTTACTACGCAGTCGCCAACTTGGAACCCAGCTGCTGGAAAGTCAGCTCAAGCCTTCACGTCTTCATTCGACAGTGATAAACAAGTCCAAACATGCATAACTATGGCGACGTGATCTTAATGCGGACTGACGCAGGCCTTTAGAGCTGTGACATCACAGTATGACAAATGTCAAGGATTTACATATCCACCCGATGGACTACTTTGTTGTGCACCTACGCTCTCGAGAGGTCAGCTTATGGCTTTGCGTCTCCATCCGAGAGATAGATGCCCTTCTCCTCCTCGTCTTCTTGCGCAGTATTACGTCCGACGGGACAGAGCATGTGTAATACTAAAGTCATTCAGTTTCTTAACATGTAGTGATCACGTCGACATGATTATGCATGATTTGACTTGTTCATTAAAAATGTAGGTGTAGGTGTACGGAGGCAAAGGGAATCCAATAAGTAGATATTTTAAATTAATTAAATAGTTATTTTTGTAATTATTTACAAAATAAAACAAGCTAATACCGGTTCTATCCCATTTCTACATGTGATGTCGCCGTCTACTACGGTAGGTGCAGTGAGTTCGTTGTTGTAACTCAGTGCGTCTTACCCCTACGGCGTACTTCTTCGTCTGTTTCTTGAACCTCTCGTCCATACACTGTGTAACCAGCATCTTAATAAGCTCGTAGGAGTTGTAATCGTTCAACGAGTAACTTAAGGTCTTTACAGTATCTTACATCTGCATAGGGAACAGAGTTTTGCTGTTAACATTAAGAATACCTGCAGTCAGTTGATGCATAGAGAACGGAAGAACTGGTTTTGATGTAGTATGTGGTTCTGCAATGTTATCTGTTGATAAAACTTAACGCGGTTTGATTGTGAGGAAACGGTAAAATCTTCTTCCTATTCTTTGTCTTGTATTAGCACATCTTGCTTCTCTTCTTGAGATATTTGCACAGCGACAGAACGTGCAGTCGACTCATAAAATAAAATAGAATGAAAAAGCTCCTATGGTAAAGAAAATGTTGAGTTCTTCTACCTCTTCCTCCTTGTACATCTCCTCTCCTTGCTTCTCTGTATCTATTGGTGTGAGGTTAGTAACAGAACTTGTAGTAGGCTGGGACAATGTCGTATCGTTTGGACCACGCTTCTTTATATTGCGCTTTCGACATTCAGTCAAAGCCTCTAAGCGTTCTACTGGTAGATTACTTAAACAATGTGTTTAGAATTCGCATGTCGTGTGAGATTATCACGCCTGTTGCACGTAGCAGTACATCGTTTGTATGGAAATATTCCGAAGTTACGCTTTAGAGTTTTCTTTCGTTGAAAATTGTCTCGCCTTGAAAAGTCACACTGCAAAAATCATACATAAAAAATAGTGCATGTTTTAATATTAACGTGCACACTTAGGTAGATATGATGTATAGTTTTATACTGCACCCGACAATAACAACAACTGCCCACCTGTCATAAGTAGAACTGATTGTCATGTGAACGTAAGTAATAACACATATCGGTTTCTTATAGAACTGCAAAGTCTATAAGAGGAATAGTGAACAGCGTTGTGGTGAAAACGGTGACGGGAGGGGCATCTGTCCCTAAAACTAGATCCTGTGTAGTTAAGCCCAACAAAATGGCGACGGGAGGGCCATCTGTCCGTAAAATTAGGCCATGTGTCGCTAGGCCCTTCAATATGGCGACGGGAGAGGTATCTGTCCGTAAAACTAGGCTCTGTGTAGGTAGGCCCTCAGAATGGCGACATGAGGGGCATCTGTTCGTAAAACTAGGCTGTACGTGTTTAGGCCCTCCAAAATAGTAATGGGAGGGGCATCTGTCCGTAAAACTAAGTCCAAGATTGGGGCTGTGTAGTTAGGCCCCTCTAAAATGGTGGCGAGCGGGGCATCTGAGCGTAAAATAGGGCCAAAGTTGGCGGGTGTGTAGTTAGGCTCTTCCAAAATGGCGATGGAAGGGGCATCTGACCATAACACTAGGTCCTGTGTAGTTAAATCCCTCCAAAATAGCGACCGTAAAACTGGACCCAAGAAGGCATTTATATAGTTGGACACATGACCGGGCGAGTCGGCCGTGGGGATAGGGGTGCGCTGCTGAGAGCTTGCATCCGGGAGATGGTGAGTTCGAACGCCACTGTCGGCAGCCCTGAAGATGGTTTTCTGTGGTTTCCCTTTTTCACACAAGGCATATGTTGGGGTTGTACCTTAATTAAGGCCACGGTCTCTTCCTTCCGACTCCTAGACATTTCCCATCCCTTCGTCGCTGTAAGACCTTACTGCGTCGGTGCGACGTAAAACAGTTTCTAAATAATAATAATAATAATAATAATAATAATAATAATAATAATAATAATAATAATAATAATGGCAAGTGACCTCCGGAGAGGCTTGGAGGGTCTTCCTTGCTAGAGACTGCACATGACGTCGACTACTCGGCTATGGATAGTCTAATGAGTGGAGATAGGTACGTGGTTTTCGGTTTCCCATCCCCCTACATACCCTCCGTTCTGTATAGCAGGGTATGAACCACCTAGGACGCGAGGTACTGAACATCCTCTCTAGTTGTATTCCGTGCGGTTATTGGCGTCCAGCTGTGGGCTTGCATCCGAGAGAGATAGTCGGTTCGGAAGAAAACGGATTCTCTGTAGAGCGATCTATAACAGAGTTTATTAATGTTGTCGGGAAAATACTAAATGTTTTACCTATAGTCTTTTACATGCCATCATCGTCATCATCATAATACGATATGGAGTTTTCCATGATCTTTTTCCCCTCTCCCCGTTCTTTAAGATTCCTACTATCTATGTCTGCATGGTAGCCATGTTCGTTAAGGAGTTAAGTCTATTTGGTCTATGACTGGCCCAGGCCTCTAGGGATAGCAGGCCGCAGCGTTAAGTTACGTACAGTCCGGCATTTGCATAGAGAGGAAGCGGTAAACTCCGGAAAACTACTTCGCGGTTAGGTGATGTGCGAATCGAACCCATCTCTACTCAGAAAAATTCCTGACGACCGGAAATCGAACCCGGCCATGAACTATCCGATGTAGGCTGTGCAGATTACGAACTGGACTTAGATGCAGGTGAAAATAAAATCCCTAACCCGACCGGGAATCGAACCCGGCCATAAATTACTCCTTCATATGCAGGTAAAAATCCCTAACCTGGCTGGAAATCGAACCCAACGCAGCATTTTGCCTGGTGTGAAAATGCTAAACCACGGAAAACTAACATCATGGGAGTTAATGACAGTAGGGGGGAAGGGTCGAGCCCACCATCTCCCCGGTTGCATCTGCACATCATAATTGAGACAATAGGAATACTAATATTATTGTTTCGTTCCTTCGTGTAGTGGATAATGTCATTAGCTAATACTGTATGTGTGAGATGTCCAGCGCATGCAGTATACTGACACACAAGGAAACTGAATACATCCATTTTCCTGTTGGCAAGCAGCAGACACAGTCGAGCGCTGGTTGACGACCACAGTACTCAGGCTGTGTCCTAGGTAATTACATTATACGCTACACAACAGGAATCTTCTCTTCAAAGGTATCCAAGGTAAGTGTATACAATTTCTTAAATGTAATAAACGATTATACGCCATTAAACGTGTTCTGTATTCGCGTTATTCATGGATAATCCATAATAATCATTTTCTACATTTTTTCGGAAACACGAATAATAATATTAACAGCCATAGTCTACCGAGCGACCGTCTCACTCCTTACCCATAACTGATCAAGGAAGATGACTTTGCCTAGTATCTCATTTTCACTCCAGGCAAATGTTAAATCACATTCAATTACATAAAAATTGTAAGAATTTTTAACTGCCTAATTATTTACTGTGGCAGAAGATGCTATTTACGGGTTCGATTCCCGGCCAGGTCAGGGATTTTTACCTGCAGCTGAGGGCTGATTCTTAATATCTTAAATGTAGTCAACTATTATACGTCATTAAACATGTTCCGTGTTCGTGTTATTCATGATTAATCAATAATAATAATAACAATAATAATAATAATATTTTTCTGCTTTTCCGAAACAAAAGTAATACTATCAATAGCCATAGCCTACTACGAGTGAAATCGTAATTATTTTGTATTCAGCGTCTTAAGAAGTGCGGAAAATCCCTTACAGGGCAGCTTATGTAGGGGTTTGAACCCACATCTTGACGTTTTTATAAATGTCGTTGTTGATTTATGTATAGGTTGGAAATATTGTGGTAATCAGCCTAATGTACTTGTAGAATTTTTATAACCTGTGTTGTTGCAGTCTCTGTAGTTGTGTGCTTATTTGTAATGTGAGCTTTGATCGTTTGATGATGGAGAGGCGTAGAGAAACTTGCTACACTTTGGTCAGATGCGGGGCAGCAACCCTCGCAGTTGTGTTAATGGCAGTTTTTCTACCCTCTATCATCCTAATTGGCTTACAAAGATATACTTTCAAAATGTTACTGTTACGATAAAAAATTTGAACTCATCTCAAATCATATTTTACACAAAACTGGAGGAGCTTTACCCCGCCCCCCTACCACCTCAGAAATGAAGTGTCGTACAAGAGTTGGGCGAAGGGACGATAGATACTCAACAGCTTAGCATAAATAATGCGTAAGGTCAGGAGGAGGGAATAGAGCGACACCAGTCACTTCTGTGCTAATTGCAGTGGTATTTTCTATAGACTGGTAACAGCACGTTGCCCAGTATTATGAGTGCCCGATTTTGCAATAGGAAGCCTGGTGCTTCAGTAGTTGACATCTTTATTTCGAAATGCATCCGGAGCTGCGTGGTTCGAAGAAGTGGGTACGTCAAATACATGAACTTTTCGTTTTCTCCACTTTGTACCCTAAAATATTGGGATGCGTAAATTATGCAAGGGCGTTAATTATGCAAGAAAATACGGTATATTTACGTGAAGTAATAATATAAAGTACAGGTACGTGTAAGGTGTTTTCAGCATCTCAAAATTTACCCTGTACCGGTACATTATCTCCTCGAATTTATTTTTTGAAAAATACACTCCCAGACACAAACGAATATTCAAGGTAGTCAGGAAACAGTGCACATGAATTTAACACAAATTTAATTCAAGACTGCCTTCAAATTTTAAAAAATACAACTTTAAAGGGTAAATTAAATTCAACACTTACCCGCGTCATGGTAGATCGCGTCTTCCGGAACGTACAGGGTAGCAATTCGCACTTTCACTCACTTCGGTGTGTCTGCAGTTTGCTTCATATTTGCTAGATTAGAGTGAAACCGTAATTCTTGCATGTTCAGTGTTTTAAAGAACACCACAATATCACGTAGCAGGCAGTGTGCGGAGAAGCAGAATCAGCGACCACTGGCTGTGCCGACAGTTCGCGAAAGAAAACGTGGCTCATACAATCAATTCGTACGCACCGAACGATATTGTCAATGCCAATGAAACTGCAATGTTTCTTTTGATGCCGAGCCCAAACGGACTTTTGATTTTAAAGGAGAGAAGTGCCAGGCGGGAAATTGTACAAGGGTTGGGATCATTGTACTGTGTTGCAACGCACACGGGAAGCGAGAGACTTTATCCCCTCTTCGTAGAAACTTTTGATAAGCCACAAAGTTTTAAGGGCATCTGACACTTTCCGTGCAAGTGAAGAACATCCGAGTGCATTATCTGAATACTGTAATTGCACGTTTTTGGATATATTTTGGAAATAGCTTTTTCCATAACATTTGAAAGCTTTAAACTGTGAATCAAAGTTAATTGCATGCAGTAATGGGTCTTAGGATATTTTGTGATGCGGCAATACTGTATTTGGCAATTCTCAATTACGAGTTGATGGTTAATTCCAAGTCCGATGTCTGCGTCTCAACGGCTTCGAGGTTTTACTGTAATGACGTTCTGTACCGGTACACCAAAACGTACTGTTGGGTACGTAACCCGCTCGTCAGACTTGTGATGCGATTGCTTACTTTCCCCTGATTTGTAATCGGGTAGATTTTCCTGTGTGTTGTATAGTGTGTGCTGCCTGGTATTAGCTGTACTACTGTATAGAGACATGTTGTGCGAAATGCCCGGCAATTAAAACAGGATTGATTTCAATTATATTTTGAAGAAAACGCTACATTTGAACTCGTTATTCTGAAAGTTAGAAATTCGTTAGAATGAAATATTTTTAACACACGTTAAATAGGGAAAAGGGAAGTGGCCTAAAAAAACTTTCGCTATTCTGAACATTTCCTTAAACTGGCGTTCGTTACAATGACACCTTTTGGTAATTGCCTCATGGTGGAAGTCTGCAACACATTGTTTTATGATCGAGCATTGCCCTCCATGAACACTGACTTAAAATTACCCCTTGTCTGTCGGGTGAGGCCCGACATTACATTTTATCGCCCACCGCTCGTCAGCCGTGTCTTAACAGACAAAATACACAATGCTATAGTACACAGCCATCTTTTGGCTCAGCGTGGAATTTTGTAGAATCCAGATACTATTTGACAGTCAGTCAAAAATCTATTATTTAGATGGCAGTGTAGCCGTCTGCTGTCCCCTCATGCACACGAAATCTCGAGTGATAGTAAACAAACATGGTCACCGTGTGCTGTTCTAGTCATACATAGTGTACCGTTCAATGTTGTATATGTCAGGCAGCACACAAAACCACAGTATTTTTGCTCCTCTACTCCTTCCTTGTACCCTAATGAATATACTATATTTGACGATACCTAGAAGTGAAATGGCGACGGTCGGCTTGGGTACCCTAACCCAACTTGTGCCTGATACTGACAATCAGCAGATCCCGATTTCAAGAAATCGCCGTTTACAGCGCTTTCAGACAACAAACTACCGCAAGGTATGAAATCAGAGACTGAATTAGAGTTTTTAAATTGCTTTTAACGATACTTTGTTCAGAGAAATCATTAACAAAACCAATCGGTATGTGTTAACGATAGTAACAATAAAAATATAAAATAATTGTCTAAAATTGCACATCTTGCTTTTATTTTCTCCAGTACAGCTTTCTGTACAGGCGGACAATCTAAAGGTATCATTTTAAAGCAAGTTCGATCTCCAAAGTCGTGAAAGATGAATGCAGGTCATGTAAGATAGAAATTAATATTTAACTCATTGGCATACTTTGCTGCCTACCAGGCGGCCGCGCCTGCAGTGACCATTCATACACAGACGCCTGGCAGGCGGTTTACTGAGAGGTAAGCTATCTGAAACTAGTTCAAGCCTTGTGTCCATAGATGCCGTGACATGCAGTATACTGTCTGTAAGTTGAGAATCTGCTCTCTCTCTCTTGAACAGACAGAAATGGCCGGCCGTAGTAAACATTGTATTAAAAGGAATAAAATTGATCATATATTATGGGATAGTCAGAGTGAAATGATCAGTGATGTAGTTTTCGGAAATAAATCAATGTTATTTACTAGCAGTGAAAATTATAGCAGCATAACAAAACATTTCTCGTGAGCGATGGCGCATTTGAAAGTGACAATGATATTGAAGTTCATCCTGACTACAAAAAGACAAAGGAAGATAGCTGGGAATGGAATAAAGCAGATTATAAACCATCCGAATATGATTATATGAAATTCTGGAATAAAACCCATCGTAAACAGGACCCTTCCTCCAAATCTCTCCCCTCTACACATTCCTCAGCATGTGATTCAAACTCTTTTGGGGATGAAACAGCTACTGAAAGAAACTTATTGCCGATAAGTTATTCACAGAAAAATTCTAACTGACCCCGTATGAGTTCACTGGGAAAATTTTACTAGGCTTATAGCCCTGAACCATGCCCTGATTATATTGAAAGCAAGACAAGCAAGAAAAGTGTAAGGAGATACGACTCTGGAAAGTATTCTATGGGTTTATATTTCTCGGAGTGTTTAAGGGTGTTTCGCACCATTGCAACATACACAAATGGTTCTTCTGAATGCTGCACTTCATCACATCAAATAAGGGTGTGATTAAAATTCAGCATGTTGCGGATTACAAGAATAAATCTTAGTAGCGTAAAACTGTATCTCATGCATGAAAAAATGGCATTCAAGCTCATGCTCAGTTAATTAAAATTAGTATGTCAGTGGGTTCAAATACGAGTAGTAGAGACAACACAGAGAACTTTAATTCGAGGGGTAAGGGCATTCAAAGGAAAGTTACAGCATTTGTTATATCTATTGTATTTGTTAACTGTCAATGCCTTAAACTCTATATAGACCTTTTATCTTTTTGCTTGCCACCAGCCTAATCAGAAATGTCTTCTTTTCTGCTCCTCTGTGGGTGGAAGACGAAGCCAAAAATATTTACCATATCCCCTGCCTGTCTTAAGAGACGACTAAAGGAGCGACCAAGGGATGATGGCTTTAGAACCATCAGACCAGTAGTAAAATTTTGTGAGGAACACCAAGGGTTGACGTTACTTACGATTAGTACCACCCTGTGAGGAACAACATGGGTTGACGTTACTTACGATTAGTACCACCGTGCGAGGAACACCATGGGTTGACGTTACTTACGATTAGTACCACTCTGTGGGGAACAGCATGGGTTGACGTTACTTACGATTAGTACCACCGTGCGAGGAACAACATGGGTTGACGTTACTTACGATTAGTACCACTCTGTGGGGAACACCATGGGTTGACGTTACTTACGATTACTAGCACCTTGTGAGGAACACCATGGGTTGACGTTACTTACGATTAGTACCACCGTGCGAGGAACACCATGGGTTGACGTTACTTACGATTAGTACCACCGTGCGAGGAACAACATGGGTTGACGTTACTTACGATTAGTACCACCCTGCGAGGAACACCATGGGTTGACGTTACTTACGATTAGTACCACCCTGCGAGGAACACCATGGGTTGACGTTACTTACGATTAGTACCACCCTGCGAGCAACAACATGGGTTGACGTTACTTACGATTAGTACCACCCTGCGAGGAACACCATGGGTTGACGTTACTTACGATTAGTACCACCCTGCGAGGAACACCATGGGTTGACGTTACTTACGATTAGTACCACCCTGCGAGGAACACCATGGGTTGACGTTACTTACGATTAGTACCACCGTGCGAGGAACACCATGGGTTGACGCTACTTACGATTAGAACCACCCTGCGAGGAACACCATGGGTTGACGTTACTTACGATTAGTACCACCCTGCGAGCAACAACATGGGTTGACGTTACTTACGATTAGTACCACCCTGCGAGGAACACCATGGGTTGACGTTACTTACGATTAGTACCACCCTGCGAGGAACACCATGGGTTGACGTTACTTACGATTAGAACCACCCTGCGAGGAACACCATGGGTTGACGTTACTTACGATTAGTACCACCGTGCGAGGAACACCATGGGTTGACGCTACTTACGATTAGAACCACCCTGCGAGGAACAACATGGGTTGACGTTACTTACGATTAGTACCACCGTGCGAGGAACACCATGGGTTGACGTTACTTACGATTAGTACCACCCTGCGAGGAACACCATGGGTTGACGTTACTTACGATTAGTACCACCGTGCGAGGAACACCATGGGTTGACGCTACTTACGATTAGAACCACCCTGCGAGGAACAACATGGGTTGACGTTACTTACGATTAGTACCACCGTGCGAGGAACACCATGGGTTGACGTTACTTACGATTAGTACCACCCTGCGAGGAACACCATGGGTTGACGTTACTTACGATTAGTACCACCCTGCGAGGAACACCATGGGTTGACGTTACTTACGATTAGTACCACCGTGCGAGGAACACCATGGGTTGACGCTACTTACGATTAGAACCACCCTGCGAGGAACACCATGGGTTGACGTTACTTACGATTAGTACCACCCTGCGAGCAACAACATGGGTTGACGTTACTTACGATTAGTACCACCCTGCGAGGAACACCATGGGTTGACGTTACTTACGATTAGTACCACCCTGCGAGGAACACCATGGGTTGACGTTACTTACGATTAGAACCACCCTGCGAGGAACACCATGGGTTGACGTTACTTACGATTAGTACCACCGTGCGAGGAACACCATGGGTTGACGCTACTTACGATTAGAACCACCCTGCGAGGAACAACATGGGTTGACGTTACTTACGATTAGTACCACCGTGCGAGGAACACCATGGGTTGACGTTACTTACGATTAGTACCACCGTGCGAGGAACACCATGGGTTGACGATACTTACGATTAGTACCACCGTGCGAGGAACACCATGGGTTGACGTTACTTACGATTAGAACCACCTTGTGAGGAACACCATGGGTTGACGTTACTTACGATTAGTACCACCTTGTGAGGAACACCATGGGTTGACGATACTTACGATTAGTACCACCGTGCGAGGAACACCATGGGTTGACGTTACTTACGATTAGTACCACCGTGCGAGGAACACCATGGGTTGACGTTACTTACGATTAGAACCACCTTGTGAGGAACACCATGGGTTGACGTTACTTACGATTAGTACCACCTTGTGAGGAACACCATGGGTTGACGTTACTTACGATTACTAGCACCTTGTGAGGAACACCATGGGTTGACGTTACTTACGATTAGTACCACTCTGCGAGGAACACAATGGGTTGACGTTACTTACGATTAGTACCACCGTGCGAGGAACACCATGGGTTGACGTTACTTACGATTAGAACCACCTTGTGAGGAACACCATGGGTTGACGTTACTTACGATTAGAACCAGCTTGTGAGGAACACCATGGGTTGACGTTACTTACGATTACTAGCACCTTGTGAGGAACACCATGGGTTGACGTTACTTACGATTAGTACCACCTTGTGAGGAACACCATGGGTTGACATTACTTACGATTAGTACCACCTTGTGAGGAACACCATGGGTTGAAGTTACTTACGATTAGAACCACCTTGTGAGGAACACCATGGGTTGACGTTACTTACGATTAGTACCATTCTGCGAGGAACAACATGGATCAACGGTACCTTGGAGTCTGCCATTCTGCCAGACTGCGTGGCCCAGGTGGCTGAGGCACTGGCCTTCGGACTCCAGCCTGGCAGGTTCGATTCTGGCTCAGCCCGGTAGTATTTGGAGGTGCTCAAATACGTCAGGCTCGTGTCGGTAGATTTACTGGTATGTAAAGGAACTCCTGCGGTACTACATTCCGCCACCTCGGCGTCTCCAAAAACCGTAAAAAATTCTTATCTTGACGCAATGCTAATAATATTATTGTTATTGTAGTACCATTCTCTGAAGATCATCACAGGTCTGGGCATTGCATGTGATTAGTGCTATCGTGTGCATCACACCGAGGATGGAGAGGGGGCACTCGGCTGCACATAATAGCGTCTAGTAGGAGAATCTGCCGAGCACTGCGCTCGAATAGGTTGGTTCTGTCGTGTTCGGAATGGGTCTGCGTTACCTCCGAGTAGTACTACTATATAGTAATTCCATGGGTCCCGGTTGCCTGCGATTAATACCACTATGACAGGAAAACCACTATATGAGAAACACCATGCGTCTCGGTTGCCTTGATTAGTACCGCTATGTGAGTAAGGCCACGGGTCTAGGTTGCCTGTGATTTTTAACACAATGCCAGGAACACCACGGGTCTAAGTCGCCTGGGATTAGCACCACTTTGTGAGGAACACCATGGGTCTGTATTGTCCGTGATTCAATAAGGAATTTCATGGGTCTTGGTTGCCTGTGATTAGTACCACTGTGAGAGGAAAACCACAGGAATTTGCATTGCGCGTGTTTAGTACCACTATGTGAGGAACACCATGGATCTAGGTTACATTTGATTATTACCACTATGTGAGCAACGCCACGTGTCTAGGTTGCCTGTGATTAGTACTACTCTATGAGGAACACCATGGGTCTAGGCTGCTTGTGTTTAGTACCACTATGTGAGCAACACCACGGGTCTACGTTGCCTGTGATTAGCACTACTATATGAGTAACACCATGGATATGCATTGCTCGTTATTCTATAAGGAATTCCATAGTTCTTGGTTGACTGTGATTAGTACTACTATGTGAGGAACACCATGGATCAGTATTGCCCATGATTATATAACGAATTCCATGGGACTAGTTTGCGTCTGATTAGTACTACTATGTGAGGAACACCACGGGTCTAGGTTGCCTGTGATTAGCACAACTATGTGAGGAACACCATGGATCAGTATTGCCCATGATTATATAAGGAATTCCATGGGACTTGTTTGCGTCTGATTAGTACTACTATGTGAGGAACACCACGGGTCTAGGTTGCCTGTGATTAGCACAACTATGTGAGGAACACCATGGATCAGTATTGCCCATGATTATATAAGGAATTCCATGGGACTTGTTTGCGTCTTATTAGTACTACTATGTGAGAAACACCACAGGAATGTGCATTGCCGGTGATTAGTACTACTATGCAGACGTGCCAACTTCCTAAAGTAAAATATCAGGAGGTTTTGTTTTCACGGCATATCCAGACATGTTACGACACCTTGATGAAGAATATTTCACACAATTATATTATATTATATTATATTATATTATATTATATTATATTATATTATATTATATTATATTATATTATATTATATTATATTATATTATATTATATTATATTATATTATATTATATTATATTATATTATATTATATTATATTATATTTGCCTTTATTTGCAGTGGCGAAGTTAGGACTCATGGTCCTTTCTTACACTTAACCACACTTCATTAACAATGTACATGTGAGAGCAATATTCATAATCTTATCTTAAAACTACCATTACAAACTATGAAACAAAATAACACATACTCTATAAATATTCTTAGTCATGTCTTAAAACTATCGTTACAAATTAAAAGTTGCATGACACAAAATACCATAAGCATAGTAAACGTACATTCATACACACATTCACTCTACCAGATTCATTCAGCCTAGCGGCACACAGCGAGGAGATGCTCACGGCAAGACAACTTGCTCAATTTAAGGAATTTATGGCTCTTATGTTGTGGGGGAGAGAATTCCATATTCTAGCTCCATTTGCAACAAAGAAACGGCTAAATGCTGCTGACCTGCTGAGAGGGATAGCAAGTGTACTGCCGGAGCGTGTGATATGCTGGTGGAAAGAGGATATGAAATTGAATTGTGAAGATAAGTAGTATGGGATATTCTCTTTTAATACTCGAAAGATTAATACTGCCACGTAGAGGTTTCTATATTGTTCAAATTTTAGAAGGGAAAGTTGTCGATAATAAGGGGTAACATGAACATCATAGCGTAAGGAAAAGATAAATCTAATATATGAGTTCATGGCACGTTGTATTCGGTTTAGTTGTTCTCTCGTGGCATCAATTAATACTACGTCACAGTAGGAAAATATAGGGAGGATAAGAGTATTTATAAGCCTAATTCTCATGTTTAGTGGCAGCATATTTTGATGATATTTTAGTGGGTGAAGGAACGCATACACTTTTCTACAGATATTTATAATATGCTCTCCCCAGTTAAGATTCTCGTTTATAATTACACCAAGATTTCTTACCGAGTTTTCGTACGGAATCATTTTACCAGATAAAATTAGTGGAAGAATGTTTTTGTTTTTTGCCGCACTGATTTGCTTCGTCTGCCCGGCAATAATAGCTTTAGATGTTGATGGAATAATTAAAATACAGTTTTCATGAGCAAATGCACAGATATTATTTAAGTCAGAGTTCATATAACTTATTGCTTGATTGATGTCTGAAATTTTGGAATGATAATAGATCTGTAGATCGTCAGCATACAAGTGGTATTTACAATGTCTTAGCCGTGTCGATATATCGTTAATATAGATAACAAAGAGAAGTGGTCCAAGTACAGAGCCTTGTGATACTCCAGAATATTTCATTACCCATTCGGGTGACCTATTCTGAAAAATTACGCGTTGTTTTCGTTCCGTAAGATATGAGAGAAAGAATTCTAGAGCTGTCTGTCCAAGGTAAAGCGATTTCAATTTAGCAACGAGTACGTCTATATTTACTGTGTCAAAAGCGCTGCTAAAATCAAGAAGTGTATGTAACGTCACCTGCCTTTCGTCCATAGCACGTCTCATGTCGTCTGTAACTTTCAGCAGGGCAGTGGCCGTACTGCGTCCCTTTCTGAAACCCGATTGTAAAGGGTCAAGTAGTTTGTATTTATTTAAATATTCGGTTAATTGCACGTGTACTATGCGTTCAAGAGGCTTGGAGAGAGATGAAAGTATGCAAACAGGTCGATAATCTGTTATAAGTTCAGGTGAGGAAGTTTCGGGAACAGGATTTATAATGGCATTTTTCCACATTCTTGGAAAGAGGCCACTTGTGAGGCACGTGTTGTATATATGAGTAATGGCGGGAAGAATAATGTCAATGATGTGTTGTATTATGAGTATGGGTATTTCATCAGGTCCTACAACGGATGATGTGATTGATAATACCTCGCGTTTCACGTCAATCTCTGTGACTTCGCGAAATTCAAAGAATGGCCTATTTGGTGTTGGCTGGTTCAGAAGAGATGTTATAGCCTGTGATATTGCGTGTATTTCCGGTTTAATTTTAATTTCCGAAAAATGAGCATTCAATCTCTCCAGAGAGATGTCTGGATTACATGGCTGGGGCAAAGATTTCCCAATTCCAATGGAACGAAGTTGTTTCCAAGTGTCTGACAAATTTAAATTTCCAGCCAGGTGATCGTAAAAAGAAAATTTCTTATTTCGAATTATTACTTTAATTCTATTCCGAAGTGTCCGATACTGTTCAAGCGCACTGGAAGAGTGTGTGCGTCTGTAGAGCCAGTGTAACGCGTCACGGTGAGACTCATTTGTTTAATGTCATCGGTCAGCCATGGAGAAGGAGGTCGGGAGACTTTGGCTGTACGCTTAGGTGCATGTTTATCAAGGAGACAAGTATAAGTGAACTTAAAGTTTCAACTTTCTTATCGATACCGTTTATATTTTTACGTCATCCCAAGGACTATTCAAGGCGTCAACTCTCACATGATCTAAGTTTATACGTTTAATGTCCCTGAATGTGATGTGTCTGGACTTATACTTCGGTACTTTGAGCGAGTAAGACAAGTATATTAAGTCATGTGTCGATATGCTAGGGGTAGGAATTTGTCCATGTGATACTATTTTCTGTGGGTTGTTAGTGACCATCAAGTCAGTTAGTGTATGTGAAGATGAGGTATGATTTGTCTGTTTTAGTGAAAGTATTGTCATGTCACACGTCTGGAAAATACTTAAGAGTTGCTTTGTATCTCCAGCCTGTTCCAGTAAATTAGTATTGAAGTCTCCAAATATTAAAACATGTTCATAAGCAGATGATATTCTCTGCAAGATGTCTTCAATGTCTGAGAGGTGACCTACCCGTGGTGACCGATAAAAAACTCCTATTAGGGCTTTAACTGTTGTCACAGTGTTCTCGGCAAAAATGAACTCAGGTCTCGGGTCAGCACAGTGGGCAGATGTGCATACGATTTTACATTTAATATCATCTCTACAGTACAAGGCTACTCCTCCACCTCTTTTATCTATTCGGTCATGCCTGTAAATATTATAGCCCGTTATGTGTACCATACTACTAGGGATAGTTCCGCGTAACCAGCTCTCACTGATACAAGCTACGTGTACATGACCGTTTTCAAGGAGAGCTGTTAGCTCCTCATGGTGAGCAGGTAGGGATTGAGAATTTAAATGAATGCAGTTCAATGAACGTTCGTTGACCTGAAATACTTTCACTAGTGAGCTCTGGCAGTGGGGTATTTCCGTTCTCGGATAGGAGAGGTTAGGGGTAGGGGGACAGTCAGGTCCACAGCTGGCAGTGGTTATAACAGTACTCATCACACAAAGCAGAATACCAAGAATAATACATGCTTTTTACCTGCGTATTTCCTCTGATATCGCGCCGGCTTTTCACGCGCTCAATCACATTCACAATCGATAATAAAACACTATAATACAAACTTAAACTAATCCACATTGTCGTCACTTCACACTCTTTCACCCCCTAGCTGTTTGAATAACATTGTTAAGGTCAGCTCGTGTGGTCACTTGAATTCTCTTCCCATCAATGCTTAGAATAATGATACGTCCATCCTTAGTCCATACAGATTTCTGACCGAAGTGGTCACGTATGTCCTTTCTCGTTGCTGTTAGCGATTCTGTTATCAGCATACCCGATCCCTTCAGCGCAATACATATCGTCCACTCATCGAGAACTCTAGCTAGTAGGAGGTCTGGGGTCGAGTCCATGGCACGTCAGACAGCACTTGTACAACCAATTAAACTATGCTACGGTGCCCTCGTTTTCCATCAATTCTACACGTCCGGATGCGTGCGTTATCTAATACACTATTCGCATGCATTACATAGAGAAATAAATCACCCTTAAAGCTCTCTAGTGAGACAATGTTAACAGGGCTGGCTCGTTTCCTCCCATCTGAAGCTTTAGGATGCATCTAGCTAAATTATCCGCTCCTTGAAACACACCATTTATTCCCAAAATAAACATTTTAAGGCTTAATAAAAATACACTATTTAATGCTCCCCAGAAAATATCTCTACTAAATAAAACAATGTATAACGCAACTTGTGTAAGCCAGGATCTGGCCAACGTTAAATCTACATTACATTATGCATATTTTTCAAAAAGAAAGTAACTCCGCATTCACTAGCTACTTAATAAACATGTTGGTGTGTATTAAATCATTCGAGCCTTCGGGAGGTCCAGGAAGTTATTCAGAGCTTCATAACGGCTGCGCTGGCCACTGAGTTGAAGATCCTGGTTTCGATCTCTGTCCGTTGATCCGTGCTTCCAGGCTGCTTTCCAATGGTAATAGTCAGGCTTCGGAAAATTTTAACTTAAAATGCCAAAATATGCATACAAATGTGTAGTAGAAAGTGTTAAAATATGCATTGAAACGAACATATAGACTATCTAGTTATCAATTAGCGGTTTATATTGTAAGAAACGCTTTAACCATCGCCAAATTAAAAATTATTACTTATATTACCAAAATACAAAGCTGCAGTTTGTCAATGAGATTCAAACGTGTTGATTATACTTAATGATTGCGTGATGAAATACGTGTCGAAACACAAACTTGCGGCTATTTTTGCTTAAAATAACTTTCCGAAAACACTGTTTTCACATCACACGTCATAATTGGTGTGTACGGGGGACAGCGTTGCTCAACGTACGTAGGTACCCTACACGTGTCCTCCGGGTGGAGCTAATCGAGCAACAACAGCAAGATGCCGCCGTACTGCTCTACAGGGCCTCACAGGTATCACAATCGTGCAACGAACTTAAATAATAGTCCTTCTGAGGACTCACATTCACATTCACACACCCGAACTTTCGGCTCTGTATTAACCATCTGCCAACTTAACATAGAAGGCATTAGTAAGGCAAAAGTGAATATTTATCCAAGATCCTTCATGAACTCTCCGTGGATGTGGTAGTACTCCAGGAAACTCACACTGAAGATGACCAGCGGTTGAAACATAGGGGTAAAATTCTAGGATACCAACTAACGGTAGCAGTGAATGATCCTAAGTATGGCATAGCCACTTTTGTCAAGAACGATATAGCAAACTGTGAAGTAATGGAACACGTTGCAAACGAAGCATTCTTCACCTCATCTATAAAGGCAGATAATGTCGTGATTACTAACGTATATAAGCCACCTAGCGTCAGCTGGCCAGAGCACAGAATATTGGTAGTTCCAGAAAACAGCATCGCTCTTGGAGACTTCAGCAGCCACCACATGCTGTGGGGATACGATGAGTGCTTTAAATGGATGGATGCAAGCGATCTTAAGCTAGTGTTCGATGCCAAGGACAAAGGAACTTTCCACTCTGGTCGTTGAAAAAAAAAGACTATTCGCCAGATCTCTGTTTTGCCTCCCATTACCTTATGACAACTACCTCAATACACAGGCAGGTACTGAACAATTTTCCTCGGAGCCAACACAGACCCATAATCTTTAGAGTTGGTCTGCAGATCCCTGTTATTAGGTCTGTACCCATACCTAGATGGAACTTCCATAAAGCTGAATGGAAGTCATATGCTTTGCACACAGATGCCAACATTTGGTGGATAGCTCCAACGCCAGAAAATTACTGGAGGTTTGTTGGGCTAATAAAATCAGCTGAAGAAAGAACCATACCTCGTGGCTATCGGAAGGATTACATACCTGGTTGGAACGAGGAAACGAGTCGCTTGTTTGCCGAATACTTAGAAGAAAAAAGTCAGGAGAAAGCAACTGATCTTCTGGAATCTCTAGATAATGCTAGAAGAGGGAAGTGGATAACAGTAATACAAGATCTCAACTTCACACACTCTAGTAGAAAAACGTGGTCACTCATCCGTAAACTAGATCCAACTTCGACACCACTGAGGATGCAGACCTCCGTAAATGTGGAAACCATAGCAAACAACCTGGTCTCTGTATCACGGGCTCCGGGGAATAAAAATTCACAAAGCAAGTTAAGTCGGAACTAAGGCAGAGAAAACAAGAAATCCAACCAAATGACCAATATTCAAGTCCATTTTCCTCAGAAGAGATACAAAATGGTCTCGACTCCCTTCGTAGTGGTAAAGTTGCCGGACTTGATGGCATATTCCCAGAACTTTTAAAGGACTGTGGTCATGCAACCAAGCGCTGGCTTGCCTCTTTCTTTAGTAATGTTATGCAGTCTGGCCGACTGCCTCCGCTGTTGAAGAAAACTAAAATTATCGCTATCTTGAAACCAGACAAGGATCCCAAATTTCCCCAAAGCTATAGACCGATATCCCTACTAAGCGTAACTTACAAGTTTCTGGAAAGATTGGTTCTTTGCAGGATAGCTCCTACGATTGAATGCCTCATTCCGATTGAGCAAGCTCGTTTTCGACAAGGCCGTGACTGCAGCGATCATTTGCTTGCTCTGACTTCCTTTATAGAAAATGGATTTGAGAGGAAGAAGAAAAGTGTCTCTGTATTCCTCGATCTTACCGCCGCCTATGACACAGTCTGGAAAGAAGGCCACCTCCTGAAACTTTTTTTTTTTTTTTTTTTTTTTGCTAGGGGCTTTACGTCGCACCGACACAGATAGGTCTTATGGCGACCCTCCTGAAACTTAGCAGAGCAATACCATGTCTCAAGATCTTCACTCTAATAAAAAAAATATGCGGGGAATTACATTTTCCAGGTTCGTACAGAACATGTCCGCAGTCGTTTCCACAAACTCAACAATGGTTTGCCACAGGGTTCAGTGCTGTCTCCAATTCTGTTCAACTTATACATAAACGACCTTCCTGGAACCACATATCGCAAGTTCATCTATGCAGATGACATCAACCTCACCATACAAAGAGCAGACTTCAGTGAAGCTGAAGAAATCCTATCCCAGGACCTTGAGAAGATGGACGGTTATTTCACGAAGTGGCGATTGACTCCTAGCCTTCTAAAGACAGAAGTAGCTACGTTTCATCTCAGTAACAGGAATGCAAACTACCAACCGACAATCAGGTTCAGAAATCACACACTGCAGTGTAATGCTACCCCCAAAAGCTTCGGTGTACCTTTAGATAGATCCCTAACCTACCGCCATAACCTTCAGAAACTGGCAGCTAAACTGAAAAGTCGTAACAACCTTCTGGGTAGACTAGCTGGAACATCATGGGGTGCAGATGCGAATTCACTGCGAACAACTGCTTTAGCACTAGTATATTCTTCAGCTGAATACTGTTCTGCTGTATGGCTGAATAGTTCCCATACATGTCTGGTCGATGTCCAGCTGCGCCACACAATGTGAATCATATCTGGCACCCTGCACTCCACTCCTGTACAGTGGTTACCCGTACTGAGCCACATTCAACCTCCTCACATCAGACGACAAAATGCTCTTGTCAGATTATGGACTAAGGTGATGATGAACAGCTCACTTCCCATCCACCAGGATGCAGAAGAAAACGCCGTTGCGAGACTGAAATCCCGGAAACTGCCTGGAAGACGGCCAGGGAACTAATTGACATTTATTTCAGACCTGATGAAGCATGGAAGCAAGAATGGGCCAGATTACACCCAAATGGTCTAATCAACATTGATGACCCAACAGCAAAACCTCCTGGGTTCAACCTCCTACGCACCATCTGGACTAGATTAAACAAGATACGCTGCGGTGATGGAAGAATTGCTTCTGCACTACACCAATGGGGGTAGTTGGAGTCTCCTTCCTGCAAATATGGTGCTGAAGTGCAAACTAACAGCCATATCGTGAAAGAATGTCCTCTCCGAGCATTCACTGGGCCTATGGAGGAGCTACATCAAGTAAGCCCCACGGCACTCACTTGGCTGGAAAGACTTGACATCAGCTTGTGATGAAATCTCAGAACCTGCAGTTGTGTGTGTATATGTGTGAGTGTTTACCTCCTAGTTAGTCTGTAAATACTCTATATCCATGTATATAAATATGTTTAATTTTTCTAATAACACTTATATGTAAAATACATTTCAAACGATTGTCAAATGTAGCATCATACGCTAAATAAAGAAATAAAATAATAATTTCATTTGTAGAGTTCCACACTTGTGACATGACTGAAGGATATTCCCTAGGATATAGAGTGCGATCCACAGGGAATTCATAGTGTTCAAATCAATGTACTTCTTGTTGTTCTTGTTGCTTCATGAGGTTCAAACGAGCGAACCTCAGCCACACATCGTATCACCAGGTAACTTTAATGTCGAAGACATTTCTTAGCTGAGAACGCAGGGTCCCAATACAGCGAAAACCATAAAAGCATGCAATTTCCTCAATTGTGCCGAGAGTTGAGGAGCTAACGTGTTATATTGTGAACACTGGAGAGCTCTGTCAAACTAAAGAGGCAAATTTCGAAAATCACTTCCAGTCAAAATGCCTAAAATCTCTTGGTTCATTACGCGTTTTCTTTCTTATTCAAATCCTAGCCAAATTATTCTTTCTGTAATGCGTTCCTTGGTTCAATACACTCGGGGATTTTTGATTTTTTTGAAAGATAATCTCACCGAAGTCTTAAGTAAAACGCTATATAGACTCTTATTAGCGTTCGTAGTGGTAGAAAAAGGCAAACTACTAATATAATCGACCGGATAACGATAATTAAACAAAGGATAGCAAATTTTGGGAATAAACATAGAATACATCCTCATAGTTCATTATACCTTGTTTACTTAAAATTCGTGGCTCATATCCCTAGGATGATTTCAGCAGTGAGTTGCTTGCCTGCAGGCCTATAACTGTGGATTTTTCTCTGTTTTCTTCTTGTGTTATCCCTCAGGTGGAAGCACTTGTGTTCATCAAACATCCCCTGCACACTTTTACTCATACTATATCTGTTTTCAGATATAAGACATATGACATAATTCTAAATGTCCCCTTATCAGGATCACCTGTTCTGTATCAACACGTGGTGTTCTCTTATCTCTGCTGCCAAGAGACCAATACTCTTCCAATAATCTTTCTCGTACGTCTTCACGAAGTCTCTCTTTACACTCTGCTCGACAGTCTCTAAGTGGTTCCATTACTCTGCCTCTAAAGTGGTATAAGATTTTCTCTGTCCGTTGTTTTTAACCTGAGAACAGCATTCCTCTGGCGAGAAAACAGATGGAAAACATTAATACCTTCTCCACTTGAGCTTTCCACTTACACAGGCATAAAATCTGGATCGTTTCCCTGTTGTCATTCAATTCTCCATTTTCATCTCTGACCATTGGCTGCAACACTGTCAAACTCAAATGACCATTGTTACCATTGTTATACTCCTAAGCACGTTAGCCCATACACTAAGGGCGCAACCTTACACTTTCTCCCATGTAATGTATAGATAGTGATTATAGTTACTTTTCTATCTGTTGGGTTTCTATTCGACGTCTCTAACCATACAGTTTAGGGACCCTACTTTCCGATACGACGTCCGGCACGTTAGCACTGTACATTCAGGATTTATTTCGTGAATTGCCAGAATTACGTATTGCCATTGCAGTCACTAGTTTTACATTTGCGGGTTTAATTGTAAATCTGTTTGGCTAATACCTGGTGGCATTTGATTACGTAGTTTGTGTGAACGCAGCATTTTATTAGTTTTGGTTTTATTTCGTCCAATATTTAGGTACCGAATTCAATTAGGACGTCTAATGCCCCCGTTTTGCCGGGCAGCCCAGCCGGTAAGCGAAAGTCCCAGAGGCGGAACGTTCGCTTACAGGCAACGCTAAATTATAGAGGACAGGGACAATCTAAGGACTGACGACAAATGAAAACACTAAAAGGAAATGGGTTTTAACATTTATTAAATAAAATATCAGTACTTTCCAAATTCTATTAATATTTTCAAAATCTTGAATAAAAATATTTAGCTCTTCCCTGCTGGAATTCACCCACAGTTCTTCATTAAATTGCATTCTGCAAAGATACGAAACTGAGTCTTAATAAATCGTATTACGAAATTAATTAAATTATTATCTGAGAAAATCCTATCTCAAAATATCAAAAATCTGGTTTTTCAAATTATTATTTAAATTAACAATCATCTGCGATTTACTTTGCAATGAGTCAAATTTTTACCTCACACGAAAAATCAAATAAATCATTTCTATTAATTAAATATTATTCTAATTAATTATTTAAGCTTCAAATTATTTAATTAAATTATTGTGAAATCCAATATCCAACTCATTAGATTTTTACTCTCGTGTCAATTGACCTAGTGTTGTGCACAACTCACAATAAAGACTTAAAATTCTCGCATTGTAAAGTTAAACATTTTACATTTTGTGAGCTTAGTTCATTGACGCGATCCTTGCTTAAGTATTTTCCCTCGAAGCAAAGATCCTAGTCTATCTTATTCCGTCATAAAATTGCTTAAAGATTTATAATTGAGCCAAATATGCTCGCCAGAAAACAACAAAAAATCGAAACTTTACGCACTCAGCGTACACATATCATGACGAAATATAACCATGAAAATCACATTTACAAACAAAATCAGTCATTCATCCATCTCACATTCAAGCTTAGGTCCACGGTAATATTATCAAATAGATTTATCGTACCCTATCTCTTGATTTTTAATTTTAAATTTTATTTGAACTATGAGAGTTCCTCCCGATGACAATATCAGACAAGGGCTACCATTACGATCGTCTGACGTGTGATTGTAACAGGATTATCACTTTTCGAATGAAATAGATTCACAACGATGTTCCAGGATAATTTTACAGTAGAAATCATCACTAAAATTCCATAGAATTGCCTACAGTCGTAGATAAATAAGCATTCGCGCATACGGTCTATGAGTCACGACTACGTTATTTTTAATCTCCTATTATTTCAAATTATCGATCAATATGTGCTGCATAAGAAGAAATTATGTTCAAAGACACACTCTCTTCCTTAACTGACTCATGTAATGGACACACAAATAAAATCCTATCTTAAGATCCATTTACAAGTCTCAAAAATACCAATAACAGTAAATGCAAAATTTGTGGACATTCAAGCCACGACCAATATTCCAGGCCAACATCTACTTCAATATAGCACACATTAATCATTTATAAGCACAGTAATAATTACACTCATGACCTTTAAACATTCTATTAGACCGTAATAACGTCAATTATGATTATTATTATTATTACTATTATTATTATTATTATACGCGCGCGGTCGCGTCATCGTAGGCTATGGTTTAATTAAATCATAGATGACTCTATCCTATCTCGAATCTATGATAAACCACAAAACATCAAGGAAAAATCCTACATTCACAGAACACATCGATATTCTGTCCCAAATAATTCAAAAATTATTCAATAATCATTTATCTATATATATAAAAGCAAGTCGGGCTGGAGCGATGTATATATAAATATTTAAAAATGAAAAAAGACGTGAATTAATGAGGCACTTCCAGAAATCTCAGAAATTTGAAACTTTGTACGGAGGAAACTGATGACCCCAGGATCCCTAGAAAAATCGGAAATTCTCAAAATTCCCTGAAGGGGGCACGCTGGGGGGGGCTCAAATTTTGGGCTCAGCATAAGAACACAGTCGTATAGTATATCCAAAACGATAACCTATAGGTTTCGTGGGCTTAAAAATTTTCGAGAATTTCCTCATTTTTATCCCATATCCCCCCAAATCAAATGGCGGCACAACCTGCCAGACGAAGTAGACAATTGAAATTTGGTGAAATTATAGCTTTTGGTCCCTAACCGACGGGAAAATTCCAAGATGTTCAAATTTTTCACTTTTTACCCCCCAAAGATATCGAAATATGGAGGCAATTTTAATGACTGTGCAGACATTCCTTTTGAGCTATTTTTTGGCTAAACGGTAAGTCGTATCGCAAAACGGATGGCACAATGTCGCTTCAATTCGGAGTGATCTACAAGTTTGGTCCTGTGACATTTTGTCGTATCTCTCTCCCTTATACGTTAAATTTGGCCGTATTTCTGGATTGTTCGTAAATTTGGTGATTTTTACAAGTATATTTCATTGTTTGACACACTTATAAGAATGATAGGATCATCACGTTGTGTGCGCACATTGGCATGATTATGGGACATGTGTGTACAAAATTTCATGATTCTAGCTTATACATAAGTAGGCAAAAAGTAATGTAAAATGTTAAAAATGCACCCAAATTTCACCCTATTCAAAATGTGAACTCAATTTACCCCCTTAATATGGGAGATACGAGGAAATGGTTTTGAAACAAACATGTAGAGCGATAAATGAGGCGTCTGATGGCGCAAACCGTTTCTTAATATCATAAACCGTTTAGGAGATATGAATCTCGAAGTGGAAGTCTGCACTTTTCAACGTGCTCATGCTTATCCGTCATCTATATATATAAAAGCAAGTCGGGCTGGAGCTATGTATATATAAATATTTAAAAATGAAAAAAGACGTGAATTAATGAGGCACTTCCAGAAATCTCAGAAATTTGAAACTTGGTACGGAGGAAACTGATGACCCCAGGATCCCTAGAAAAATCGGAAATTCTCAAAATTCCCTGAAGGGGGCACGCTGGGGGGCTCAAATTTTGGGCTCAGCATAAGAACACAGTCGTATAGTATATCCAAAACGATAACCTATAGGTTTCGTGGGCTTAAAAATTTTCGGGAATTTCCTCATTTTTATCCCCTATCCCCACAAATCAAAATGGCGGCACAACCTGCCAGACGAGGTAGACAATTGAAATTTGGTGAATTTATAGCTTTTGGTCCCTGACCGACGGGAAAATTCCAAGATGTTCAAATTTTTACTTTTTACCCCCCAAAGATATCGAAATATGGAGGCAATTTTAATGACTGTGCAGATTTTCCTTTTGAGCTATTTTTTGGCTAAACGGTAAGTCGTATCACAAAACGGATGGCACAATGTCGCTTCAATTCGGAGTGATCTACAACTTTGGTCCTGTGACATTTTGTCGTATCTCTCTCCCTTATACGTTAAATTTGGCCGTATTTCTGGATTGTTCGTAAATTTGGTGATTTTTACAAGTATATTTCATTGTTTGACACACTTATAAGAATGATAGGATCATCACGTTGTGTGCGCACATTGGCACGATTAAGGGACATGTGTGTACCAAATTTCATGATTCTAGCTTATACATAAGTAGGCAAAACGTAATGTAAAATGTTAAACATGCACCCAAATTTCACCCTATTCAAAATTTGATCTCAATTTACCCCCTTAATATGGGAGATACGAGGAAATGGTTTAGAAACAAATATGTAGAGCGATAAATGAGGCGTCTGATGGCGCAAACCGTTTCTTAATATCATAAACCGTTTAGGAGATATGAATCTCGAAGTGGAAGTCTGCACTTTTCAACGTGCTCATGCTTATCCGTCATCTATATATATAAAAGCAAGTCGGGCTGGAGCGATGTATATATAAATATTTAAAAATGAAAAAAGACGTGAATTAATGAGGCACTTCCAGAAATCTCAGAAATTTGAAACTTTGTACGGAGGAAACTGATGACCCCAGGATCCCTAGAAAAATCGGAAATTCTCAAAATTCCCTGAAGGGGGCACGCTGGGGGGGGGCTCAAATTTTGGGCTCAGCATAAGAACACAGTCGTATAGTATATCCAAAACGATAACCTATAGGTTTCGTGGGCTTAAAAATTTTCGAGAATTTCCTCATTTTTATCCCATATCCCCCCAAATCAAAATGGCGGCACAACCTGCCAGACGAAGTAGACAATTGAAATTTGGTGAAATTATAGCTTTTGGTCCCTAACCGACGGGAAAATTCCAAGATGTTCAAATTTTTCACTTTTTACCCCCCCAAAGATATCGAAATATGGAGGCAATTTTAATGACTGTGCAGACATTCCTTTTGAGCTATTTTTTGGCTAAACGGTAAGTCGTATCACAAAACGGATGGCACAATGTCCCTTCAATTCGGAGTGATCTACAACTTTGGTCCTGTGACATTTTGTCGTATCTCTCTCCCTTATACGTTAAATTTGGCCGTATTTCTGGATTGTTCGTAAATTTGGTGATTTTTACAAGTATATTTCATTGTTTGACACACTTATAAGAATGATAGGATCATCACGTTGTGTGCGCACATTGGCACGATTAAGGGACATGTGTGTACCAAATTTCATGATTCTAGCTTATACATAAGTAGGCAAAAAGTAATGTAAAATGTTAAAAATGCACCCAAATTTCACCCTATTCAAAATGTGATCTCAATTTACCCCCTTAATATGGGAGATACGAGGAAATGGTTTAGAAACAAATATGTAGAGCGATAAATGAGGCGTCTGATGGCGCAAACCGTTTCTTAATATCATAAACCGTTTAGGAGATATGAATCTCGAAGTAGAAGTCTGCACTTTTCAACGTGCTCATGCTTATCCGTCATCTATATATATAAAAGCAAGTCGGGCTGGAGCGATGTATATATAAATATTTAAAAATGAAAAAAGACGTGAATTAATGAGGCACTTCCAGAAATCTCAGAAATTTGAAACTTTGTACGGAGGAAACTGATGACCCCAGGATCCCTAGAAAAATCGGAAATTCTCAAAATTCCCTGAAGGGGGCACGCTGGGGGGGCTCAAATTTTGGGCTCAGCATAAGAACACAGTCGTATAGTATATCCAAAACGATAACCTATAGGTTTCGTGGGCTTAAAAATTTTCGAGAATTTCCTCATTTTTATCCCCTAACCCCCCAAATCAAAATGGCGGCACAACCTGCCAGACGAAGTAGACAATTGAAATTTGGTGAAATTATAGCTTTTGGTCCCTAACCGATGGGAAAATTCCAAGATGTTCAAATTTTTCACTTTTTACCCTCCAAAGATATCGAAATATGGAGGCAATTATAATGACTGTGCAGACATTCCTTTTGAGCTATTTTTTGGCTAAACGGTAAGTCGTATCACAAAACGGATGGCACAATGTCACTTCAATTCGGAGTGATCTACAGGTTTGGTCCTGTAACATTTTGTCGTATCTCTCTCCCTTATACGTTAAATTTGGCCGTATTTCTGGATTGTTCGTAAATTTGGTGATTTTTACAAGTATATTTCATTGTTTGACACACTTATAAGAATGATAGGATCATCACGTTGTGTGCGCACATTGGCACGATTAAGGGACATGTGTGTACCAAATTTCATGATTCTAGCTTATACATAAGTAGGCAAAACGTAATGTAAAATGTTAAAAATGCACCCAAATTTCACCCTATTCAAAATTTGATCTCAATTTACCCCCTTAATATGGGAGATACGAGGAAATGGTTTAGAAACAAATATGTAGAGCGATAAATGAGGCGTCTGATGGCGCAAACCGTTTCTTAATATCATAAACCGTTTAGGAGATATGAATCTCGAAGTGGAAGTCTGCACTTTTCAACGTGCTCATGCTTATCCGTCATCAATCTATATATATAAAAGCAAGTCGGGCTGGAGCGATGTATATATAAATATTTAAAAATGAAAAAAGACGTGAATTAATGAGGCACTTCCAGAAATCTCAGAAATTTGAAACTTTGTACGGAGGAAACTGATGACCCCAGGATCCCTAGAAAAATCGGAAATTCTCAAAATTCCCTGAAGGGGGCACGCTGGGGGGCTCAAATTTTGGGCTCAGCATAAGAACACAGTCGTATAGTATATCCAAAACGATAACCTATAGGTTTCGTGGGCTTAAAAATTTTCGAGAATTTCCTCATTTTTATCCCCTATCCCCCCAAATCAAAATGGCGGCACAACCTGCCAGACGAAGTAGACAATTGAAATTTGGTGAAATTATAGCTTTTGGTCCCTAACCGATGGGAAAATTCCAAGATGTTCAAATTTTTCACTTTTTACCCCCCAAAGATATCGAAATATGGTGGCAATTTTAATGACTGTGCAGACATTCCTTTTGAGCTATTTTTTGGCTAAACGGTAAGTCGTATCACAAAACGGATGGCACAGTGTCCCTTCAATTCGGAGTGATCTACAACTTTGGTCCTGTGACATTTTGTCGTATCTCTCTCCCTTATACGTTAAATTTGGCCGTATTTCTGGATTGTTCGTAAATTTGGTGATTTTTACAAGTATATTTCATTGTTTGACACACTTATAAGAATGATTGGATCATCACGTTGTGTGCGCACATTGGCACGATTATGGGACATGTGTGTACCAAATTTCATGATTCTAGCTTATACATAAGTGGGCAAAAAGTAATGTAAAATGTTAAAAATGCACCCAAATTTCACCCTATTCAAAATTTGATCTCAATCTACCCCCTTAATATGGGAGATACGAGGAAATGGTTTAGAAACAAACATGTAGAGCGATAAATGAGGCGTCTGATGGCGCAAACCGTTTCTTAATATCATAAACCGTTTAGGAGATATGAATCTCGAAGTGGAAGTCTGCACTTTTCAACGTGCTCATGCTTATCTGTCATCTATATATATAAAAGCAAGTCGGGCTGGAGCGATGTATATATAAATATTTAAAAATGAAAAAAGACGTGAATTAATGAGGCACTTCCAGAAATCTCAGAAATTTGAAACTTTGTACGGAGGAAACTGATGACCCCAGGATCCCTAGAAAAATCGGAAATTCTCAAAATTCCCTGAAGGGGGCACGCTGGGGGGGCTCAAATTTTGGGCTCAGCATAAGAACACAGTCGTATAATATATCCAAAACGATAACCTATAGGTTTCGTGGGCTTAAAAATTTTCGAGAATTTCCTCATTTTTATCCCCTATCCCCCCAAATCAAAATGGCGGCACAACCTGCCAGACGAAGTAGACAATTGAAATTTGGTGAAATTATAACTTTTGGTCCCTAACCGACGGGAAAATTCCAAGATGTTCAAATTTTTCACTTTTTACCCCCCAAAGATATCGAAATATGGAGGCAATTTTAATGACTGTGCAGACATTACTTTTGAGCTATTTTTTGGCTAAACGGTAAGTCGTATCACAAAACGGATGGCACAATGTCACTTCAATTCGGAGTGATCTACAACTTTGGTCCTGTGACATTTTGTCGTATCTCTCTCCTTTATACGTTAAATTTGGCCGTATTTCTGGATTGTTCGTAAATTTGGTGATTTTTACAAGTATATTTCATTGTTTGACACACTTATAAGAATGATATGATCATCACGTTGTGTGCGCACATTGGCACGATTAAGGGACATGTGTGTACCAAATTTCATGATTCTAGCTTATACATAAGTAGGCAAAAAGTAATGTAAAATGTTAAAAATGCACCCAAATTTCACCCTATTCAAAATGTGATCTCAATTTACCCCCTTAATATGGGAGATACGAGGAAATGGTTTAGAAACAAATATGTAGAGCGATAAATGAGGCGTCTGATGGCGCAAACCGTTTCTTAATATCATAAACCGTTTAGGAGATATGAATCTCGAAGTGGAAGTCTGCACTTTTCAACGTGCTCATGCTTATCCGTCATCTATATATATAAAAGCAAGTCGGGCTGGAGCGATGTATATATAAATATTTAAAAATGAAAAAAGACGTGAATTAATGAGGCACTTCCAGAAATCTCAGAAATTTGAAACTTTGTACGGAGGAAACTGATGACCCCAGGATCCCTAGAAAAATCGGAAATTCTCAAAATTCCCTGAAGGGGGCACGCTGGGGGGGCTCAAATTTTGGGCTCAGCATAAGAACACAGTCGTATAGTATATCCAAAACGATAACCTATAGGTTTCGTGGGCTTAAAAATTTTCGAGAATTTCCTCATTTTTATCCCATATCCCCCCAAATCAAAATGGCGGCACAACCTGCCAGACGAAGTAGACAATTGAAATTTGGTGAAATTATAGCTTTTGGTCCCTAACCGACGGGAAAATTCCAAGATGTTAAATTTTTCACTTTTTACCCCCCAAAGATATCGAAATATGGAGGCAATTTTAATGACTGTGCAGACATTCCTTTTGAGCTATTTTTTGGCTAAACGGTAAGTCGTATCACAAAACGGATGGCACAATGTCGCTTCAATTCGGAGTGATCTACAACTTTGGTCCTGTGACATTTTGTCGTATCTCTCTCCCTTATACGTTAAATTTGGCCGTATTTCTGGATTGTTCGTAAATTTGGTGATTTTTACAAGTATATTTCATTGTTTGACACACTTATAAGAATGATAGGATCATCACGTTGTGTGCGCACATTGGCACGATTAAGGGACATGTGTGTACCAAATTTCATGATTCTAGCTTATACATAAGTAGGCAAAACGTAATGTAAAATGTTAAACATGCACCCAAATTTCATCCTATTCAAAATTTGATCTCAATTTACCCCCTTAATATGGGAGATACGAGGAAATGGTTTAGAAACAAATATGTAGAGCGATAAATGGGGCGTCTGATGGCGCAAACCGTTTCTTAATATCATAAACCGTTTAGGCGATATGAATCTCGAAGTGGAAGTCTGCACTTTTCAACGTGCTCATGCTTATCCGTCATCTATATATATAAAAGCAAGTCGGGCTGGAGCGA
Organism: Anabrus simplex; assembly: GCF_040414725.1. Taxonomy (NCBI): domain Eukaryota; kingdom Metazoa; phylum Arthropoda; class Insecta; order Orthoptera; family Tettigoniidae; genus Anabrus; species Anabrus simplex. Next base: position 43,329,669 of record NC_090279.1, read on the forward strand.
TGTATATATAAATATTTAAAAATGAGAAAAGACGTGAATTAATGAGGCACTTCCAGAAATCTCAGAAATTTGAAACTTTGTACGGAGGAAACTGATGACCCCAGGATCCCTAGAAAAATCGGAAATTCTCAAAATTCCCTGAAGGGGGCACGCTGGGGGGGGGCTCAAATTTTGGGCTCAGCATAAGAACACAGTCGTATAGTATATCCAAAACGATAACCTATAGGTTTCGTGGGCTTAAAAATTTTCGAGAATCTCCTCATTTTTATCCCATATCCCCCCAAATCAAATGGCGGCACAACCTGCCAGACGAAGTAGACAATTGAAATTTGGTGAAATTATAGCTTTTGGTCCCTAACCGATGGGAAAATTCCAAGATGTTCAAATTTTTCACTTTTTACCCCCCAAAGATATCGAAATATGGAGGCAATTTTAATGACTGTGCAGACATTCCTTTTGAGCTATTTTTTGGCTAAACGGTAAGTCGTATCACAAAACGGATGGCACAGTGTCCCTTCAATTCGGAGTGATCTACAGCTTTGGTCCTGTGACATTTTGTCGTATCTCTCTCCCTTATACGTTAAATTTGGCCGTATTTCTGGATTGTTCGTAAATTTGGTGATTTTTACAAGTATATTTCATTGTTTGACACACTTATAAGAATGATTGGATCATCACGTTGTGTGCGCACATTGGCACGATTATGGGACATGTGTGTACCAAATTTCATGATTCTAGCTTATACATAAGTGGGCAAAAAGTATTGTAAAATGTTAAAAATGCACCCAAATTTCACCCTATTCAAAATTTGATCTCAATTTACCCCCTTAATATGGGAGATACGAATATATGGTTTAGAAAAAAACATTTAGAGCGATAAATGAGGCGTCTGATGGCGCAAACCGTTTCTTAATATCATAAACCGTTTAGGAGATATGAATCTCGAAGTGGAAGTCTGCACTTTTCAACGTGCTCATGCTTATCCGTCATCTATATATATAAAAGCAAGTCGGGCTGGAGCGATGTATATATAAATATTTAAAAATGAAAAAAGACGTGAATTAATGAGGCACTTCCAGAAATCTCAGAAATTTGAAACTTGGTACGAGGGAAAATGATGTCCCCAGGATCCCTAGAAAAATCGGAAATTCTCAAAATTCACTGAAGAGGGCACGCTGGGGGGGCTCAAATTTTGGGCTCAGCAGAAGAACACAGTCGTATAGTATATCCAAAACGATAACCTATAGGTTTCGTGGGCTTAAAAATTTTCCGGAATTTCCTCATTTTTATCCCCTATCCCCCCAAATCAAGATGGCGGCACAACCTGCCAGACGAAGTAGACAATTGAAATTTGGTGAAATTATAGCTTTTGGTCACTAACCGACGGGAAAATTCCAAGATGTTCAAATTTTTCACTTTTTACCCCCAAAGATATCGAAATATGGAGGCAATTTTAATGACTGTGCAGACATTCCTTTTGAGCTATTTTTTGGCTAAACGGTAAATCGTATCACAAAACGGATGGCACAATGCCTTTCAATTCGGAGTGATCTACAACTTTGGTCCTGTGACATTTTGTCGTATCTCTCTCCCTTATACGTTAAATTTGGCCGTATTTCTGGATTGTTCGTAAATTTGGTGATTTTTACAAGTATATTTCATTGTTTGACACACTTATAAGAATGATAGGATCATCGCGTTAGGTGCGCACATTGGCACGATTAAGGGACATATGTGTACCAAATTTCATGATTCTCGCTTATACATAAGTAGGCAAAATATAATGTAAAATGTTAAAAATGCACCCAAATTTCACCCTATTCAAAATTTGAACTCAATTTACCCCCTTAATATGGGAGATACGAGGATATGGTTTAGAAACAAACATTTAGAGCGATAAATGAGGCGTCTGATGGCGCAAACCGTTTCTTAATATCATAAACCGTTTAGGAGATATGAATCTCGAAGTGGAAGTCTGCACTTTTCAACGTGCTCATGCTTATCCGTCATCTCTATTATATAAAGAGGTACGGCTGACTCACTCACTGACATAAATGATTGGCCACTTCCAGATGTGGTAGAAATGTGAAATTTGGCAAAGTTACAGCTATTAGCGTGTAAGCTACGGAAAAGATCCAAAAAATTCAAATTTTTTATTTTTGCCCCCCGCCCCCCAAACAAAATGGCGGACGCCATGATGCAGTACCCTACAATATTGAAATTTGGCAAAAATCTAGCTCCTACCCTGAAACTGACGTAGAAATTGCAACAAGTTCAAATATTTAATATTTTACCCATTAAAAAATTCGGAATATTAAGCGAAATTGAATGACGGTGCAGACATTCGTTTCGAACTATTTTGTGGCCGAACGGTAATTGCTATCAATGAACGAATTGAACTTTCGTTCCCTACAATTAAGAGATCTACAACTTTGGTCCTATGACTTTTTGTCGTATCTCGACCCCTTCTACCTTAGATTGAGCTTCATTTTCCCGGTTTCGCAAAATTTTGTTAAATTTCCATAAATTATTTTACTGATTCACACACTCATATGATAGATAGATGAACGAAAGTTAGCACGATCCTTGGCAACGGCATTGGCCATATGTACACCGACTTTAGTTATTCTAGCTCCCATGAATGTATGGGAAATCGGAGGGTACATGCGGAAACACTATTGAAATTTCAGCCTAATTTATGACACTTAACCAATTTATGGTGAAGCCATTTGAGATACGGCAAAACCTCAAATAATCAAAACTATAGGTCGTTTCATCGCCGATCTGTGTGGCAAGTTTCAAGACTCTAGCTGTCTGCTAAGTTGGCGAAATTATTTTTCAGCTGGTGTTAAGCGGACGAAATTTGATATGGATCGAAACGTTCACCCCTTTCAATGGCATAAATATTCGAGATACGAGAAAATGCCTCAGACAGTACTGTAGGTGACTAAAAGACACGTCTGGTGGCGCAATCCGTATCTCGATACGACTTATTGTTTGCCCGCAATAAATTTTCAAATGGAAGTCTGCACTGTGTAGCCTGCACATTGCCCGGATCTATGCTATCTCTATTATATAAAGCCGTACGGCTGACTCACTCACTGACATAAATGATTGGCCGCTTCCAGATGTGGTAGAAATGTGAAATTTGGCAAAGTTACAGCTATTAGCGTGTAAGCTACGGAAAAGATCCAAAAAATTCAAATTTTTAATTTTTGCCCCCCGGCCCCTAAACAAAATGGCGGGCGCCATGATGCAGTACCCTACAATATTGAAATTTGGCAAAAATCTAGCTCCTACCCTGAAACTGACGTAGAAATTGCAACAAGTTCAAATATTTAATATTTTACCCATTAAAAAATTCGGAATATTAAGCGAAATTGAATGACGGTGCAGACATTCGTTTCGAACTATTTTGTGGCCGAACGGTAATTGCTATCAATGAACGGATTGAACTTTCGCACCCTAAAATTAAGAGATCTACAACTTTGGTCCTATGACTTTTTGTCGTATCTCGACCCCTTCTACCTTAGATTGAGCTTCATTTTCCCGGTTTCGCAAAATTTTGTTAAATTTCCATAAATTATTTTACTGATTCGCACACTCATATGATAGATAGATGAACGAACGTTAGCACGATCCTTGGCAACGGCATTGGCCATATGTACACCGACTTTCGTTATTCTAGCTGCCATGAAAGTATGGGAAATCGGAGGGTACATGCGGAAACACTATTGAAATTTCAGCCTAATTTATGATACTTAACCAATTTATGGTGAAGCCATTTGAGATACGGCAAAACCTCAAATAACCAAAACTATAGGTCGTTTCATCGTAGATCTGTGTGGCAAGTTTCAAGACTCTAGCTGTCTGCTAAGTTGGCGAAATTATTTTTCAGCTGGTGTTAAGCGGACGAAATTTGATATGGATCGAAACGTTCACCCCTTTCAGTGGCATACATATTCGAGATACGAGAAAATGCCTCAGACAGTACTGTAGGTGACTAAAAGACACGTCTGATGGCGCAATCCGTATCTCGATACGACTTATCGTTTGCCCGCAATAAATTTTCAAATGGAAGCCTGCACTGTGTAGCCTGCACATTGCCTGGATCTATGCTATCTCTATTATATAAAGCCGTACGGCTGACTCACTCACTGACATAAATGATTGGCCACTTCCAGATGTGGTAGAAATGTGAAATTTGGCAAAGTTACAGCTATTAGCGTGTAAGCTACGGAAAAGATCCCAAAAATTCAAATTTTTAATTTTTGCCCCCCGCCCCCCAAACAAAATGGCGGACGCCATGATGCAGTGCCCTACAATATTGAAATTTGGCAAAAATCTAGCTCCTACCCTGAAACTGACGTAGAAATTGCAACAAGTTCAAATATTTAATATTTTACCCATTAAGAAATTCGGAATATTAAGCCAAATTGAATGACGGTGCAGACTTTCGTTTCGAGCTATTTTGTGGCCGAACGGTAATTGCTATCAATGAACGGATTGCACTTTCGTCTCCTAAAATTAAAAGATCTACAACTTTGGTCCTATGACTTTTTGTCGTATCTCGACTCCTTCTACCTTAGATTGAGCTTCATTTTCCCGGTTTCGCAAAATTTTGTTAAATTTCCATAAATTATTTTACTTTTTCACACACTCATATGATAGAGAGATGAACGACATTTAGCACGCTCCTTGGCAACGGCATTGGCCATATGTACACCGACTTTCGTTATTCTAGCTGCCATGAAAGTATGGGAAATCGGAGGGTACATGCGGAAACACTATTGTAATTTCAGCCTAATTTATGATACTTAACCAATTTATGGTGAAGCCATTTGAGATACGGCAAAACCTCAAATAACCAAAACTATAGGTCGTTTCATCGTCGATCTGTGTGGCAAGTTTCAAGACTCTAGCTGTCTGCTAAGTTGGCGAAATTATTTTTCAGCTGGTGTTAAGCGGACGAAATTTGATATGGATCGAAACGTTCACCCCTTTCAGTGGCATACATATTCGAGATACGAGAAAATGCCTCAGACAGTACTGTAGGTGACTAAAAGACACGTCTGATGGCGCAATCCGTATCTCGATACGACTTATCGTTTGCCCGCAATAAATTTTCAAATGGAAGCCTGCACTGTGTAGCCAGCACATTGCCTGGATCTATGCTATCTCTATTATATAAAGCCGTACGGCTGACTCACTCACTGACATAAATGATTGGCCGCTTCCAGATGTGGTAGAAATGTGAAATTTGGCAAAGTTACAGCTATTAGCGTGTAAGCTACGGAAAAGATCCAAAAAATTCAAATTTTTAATTTTTGCCCCCCGCCCCCTAAACAAAATGGCGGGCGCCATGATGCAGTACCCTACAATATTGAAATTTGGCAAAAATCTAGCTCCTACCCTGAAACTGACGTAGAAATTGCAACAAGTTCAAATATTTAATATTTTACCCATTAAAAAATTCGGAATATTAAGCGAAATTGAATGATGGTGCAGACATTCGTTTCGAACTATTTTGTGGCCGAACGGTAATTGCTATCAATGAACGGATTGAACTTTCGCACCCTAAAATTAAGAGATCTACAACTTTGGTCCTATGACTTTTTGTCGTATCTCGACCCCTTCTACCTTAGATTGAGCTTCATTTTCCCGGTTTCGCAAAATTTGGTTAAATTTCCATAAATTATTTTACTGATTCACACACTCATATGATAGATAGATGAACGAAATTTAGCACGCTCCTTGGCAACGGCATTGGCCATATGTACACCGACTTTCGTTATTCTAGCTGCCATGAAAGTATGGGAAATCGGAGGGTACACTTGGAAACACTATTGAAATTTCAGCCTAATTTATGATACTAAACCAATTTATGGTGAAGCCATTTGAGATACGGCTAAACCTCAAATAACCAAAACTATAGGTCGTTTCATCGCCGATCTGTGTGCCAAGTTTCAAGACTCTAGCTGTCTGCTAAGTTGGCGAAATTATTTTTCAGCTGGTGTTAAGCGGACGAAATTTGATATGGATCGAAACGTTCACCCCTTTCAGTGGCATAAATATTCGAGATACGAGAAAATGCCTCAGACAGTACTGTAGGTGACTAAAAGACACGTCTGGTGGCGCAATCCGTATCTCGATAAACTTATCGTTTGCCCGCAATAAATTTTCAAATGGAAGTCTGCACTGTGTAGCCTGCACATTGCCTGGATCTATGCTATCTCTATTATATAAAGCCGTACGGCTGACTCACTCACTAACATAAATGATTGGCCACTTCCAGATGTGGTAGAAATGTGAAATTTGGCAAAGTTACAGCTATTAGCGTGTAAGCTACGGAAAAGATCCAAAAAATTCAAATTTTTTATTTTTGCCCCCCGCCCCCCAAACAAAATGGCGGACGCCATGATGCAGTACCCTACAATATTGAAATTTGCCAAAAATCTAGCTCCTACCCTGAAACTGACGTAGAAATTGCAACAAGTTCAAATATTTAATATTTTACCCATTAAAAAATTCGGAATATTAAGCGAAATTGAATGACGGTGCAGACATTCGTTTCGAACTATTTTGTGGCCGAACGGTAATTGCTATCAATGAACGGATTGAACTTTCGGTCCCTAAAATTAAGAGATCTACAACTTTGGTCCTATGACTTTTTGTCGTATCTCGACCCCTTCTACCTTAGATTGAGCTTCATTTTCCCGGTTTCGCAAAATTTTGTTAAATTTCCATAAATTATTTTACTGATTCGCACACTCATATGATAGATAGATGAACGAACGTTAGCACGATCCTTGGCAACGGCATTGGCCATATGTACACCGACTTTCGTTATTCTAGCTCCCATGAATGTATGGGAAATCGGAGGGTACATGCGGAAACACTATTGAAATTTCAGCCTAATTTATGACACTTAACCAATTTATGGTGAAGCCATTTGAGATACGGCAAAACCTCAAACAACCAAAACTATAGGTCGTTTCATCGCCGATCTGTGTGCCAAGTTTCAAGACTCTAGCTGTCTGCTAAGTTGGCGAAATTATTTTTCAGCTGGTGTTAAGCGGACGAAATTTGATATGGATCGAAACGTTCACCCCTTTCAGTGGCATAAATATTCGAGATACGAGAAAATGCCTCAGACAGTACTGTAGGCGACTAAAGGACACGTCTGATGGCGCAATCCGCATCTCGATACGACTTATCGTTTGCCCGCAATAAATTTTCAAATGGAAGTCTGCACTGTGTAGCCTGCACATTGCCTGGATCTATGCTATCTCTATTATATAAAGCCGGACGGCTGACTCACTCACTGACATAAATGATTGGCCACTTCCAGATGTGGTAGAAATGTGAAATTTGGCAAAGTTACAGCTATTAGCGTGTAAGCTACGGAAAAGATCCCAAAAATTCAAATTTTTAATTTTTGCCCCCGCCCCCCAAACAAAATGGCGGACGCCATGATGCAGTACCCTACAATATTGAAATTTGGCAAAAATCTAGCTCCTACCCTGAAACTGACGTAGAAATTGCAACAAGTTCAAATATTTAATATTTTACCCATTAAAAAATTCGGAATATTAAGCGAAATTGAATGACGGTGCAGACATTCGTTTCGAACTATTTTGTGGCCGAACGGTAATTGCTATCAATGAACGGATTGCACTTCCGTACCCTAAAATTAAGAGATCTACAACTTTGGTCCTATGACTTTTTGTCGTATCTCGACCCCTTCTACCTTAGATTGAGCTTCATTTTCCCGGTTTCGCAAAATTTTGTTAAATTTCAATAAATTATTTTACTGATTCGCACACTCATATGATAGATAGATGAACGAACGTTAGCACGATCCTTGGCAACGGCATTGGCCATATCTACACCGACTTTCGTTATTCTAGCTCCCATGAATGTATGGGAAATCGGAGGGTACATGCGGAAACACTATTGAAATTTCAGCCTAATTTATGACACTTAACCAATTTATGGTGAAGCCATTTGAGATACGGCAAAACCTCAAATAATCAAAACTATAGGTCGTTTCATCGCCGATCTGTGTGCCAAGTTTCAAGACTCTAGCTGTCTGCTAAGTTGGCGAAATTATTTTTCAGCTGGTGTTAAGCGGACGAAATTTGATATGGATCGAAACGTTCACCCCTTTCAATGGCATAAATATTCGAGATACGAGAAAATGCCTCAGACAGTACTGTAGGTGACTAAAAGACACGTCTGGTGGCGCAATCCGTATCTCGATACGACTTATCGTTTGCCCGCAATAAATTTTCAAATGGAAGTCTGCACTGTGTAGCCTGCACATTGCCTGGATCTATGCTATCTTATATATATAAAGCCACAAGGCTAACTGACTCACTCACTCACTCACTCACTGACATTAATGTTTGCCCACTTCGAAGTGAGCTAGGAACTTGAAATTCGGCAGTCTGATAGCTATTAGGCTGCAACCAAAGGAAAAATTCCAAAAAGTTGAAATTTTTCATATTTAGCCCCCCTTGCGCCCAATCAAAGAAATTTCGTGTTAGACCCTTCCAGATGAGCTAGGAACTTGAAATTCGGCAACCTGATGTATATGAGGCTGTAACCCAAGGAAAAAATCCAAAAAGTTAAATTTTTTTGTATTTAGCCCCCCACGGAATCAAAATATCGGACTCAAATTTCGGGTCAGACCCTTCTGTTCCAGATGAGCTAGGAACTTGAAATTCGGTAATCTGATAGCTATTCGGCTGTAACACCAGGAAAAAATCCGAAAAGCTAAAATTTTTAATAATTAACCCCCTCCCACCGATTCAATATACAGGACGGTGCAGACTTTCGTTTCGAGCTATTTTGTGGCCGAACGGTAATTGCTATCAATGAACGGATTGCACTTTCGTTCCCTAAAATTAAGAGATCTACAACTTTGGTCCTATGACTTTTTGTCGTATCTCGACCCCTTCTACCTTAGATTGAGCTTCATTTTCCCGGTTTTGGTAATTTTTGTTAAATTTCCATAAATTATGTTACTGATTCACACACTCATAAGATGGATAGATGAACGAAATTCAGGACGCTCCTTGGCAACGTCATTGGCCATATGAAGACAGACTTTCGTCATTCTAGCTGCCTTGCAAGTATGGGAAAACGGAGGGTACATGTGGAAACACTACTGATATTTCGGCCTAATTTATGATTCTTAAGCAATTTATGGCGAAACCCGTTGAGATACGGCAAAACCTCAAATAAGCAAAATTATAGGTCGTTTCATCGTCAATCTGCCTGCAAAGTTTCAAGACTGTAGCTGTCTGCCAAGTTGGCAAATTTATTTTTCAATTTGTGACAAGTGGGCGAAATTTGACATGGACCGAAACGTTCACCTCTTTCTATGGCATAAATATGCGGGATAGGAGAAAGCGCCTAAGACAGTAATGTAGACCACTAAAAGGGTCGCCTAACGCCGCAATCCGTACCTCGATACGATGCACCGTTTGCTCGCAATAAATTTCCAAACGAAAGCCTGCACTATTTAGCGTGCACATTGCCTGGCTCTATCTTATCTTATATATATAAAGCCAGAAGGCTAACTGACTGACTGACTGACTGACTCACTCACTGACATTAATGTTTGCCCACTTCCAGGTGAGCTAGGAACTTGAAATTCGGCAGTCTGATAGCTTTTAGGCTGCAACCGAAGGAAAAATTCAAAAAAGTTCAAATTTTGTATATATAGCCCCCCTTCCGCCAATCAAATTATCGGACTAAAATTTAGCGTTAGACCCTTCCAGATGAGCTAGGAACTTGAAATTCGGAAGTCGGATAGCTATTAGGCTGCAACCCAAGGCAAAATTCCAAAGAGTTCAAATTTCTTATATTTAGCCCCCCACCGAATCAAAATTTCGGACTCAAATTTCGGGTTAGACCCTTCCGTTCCAGATTAGCTAGAAACTTGGAATTCAGTAATCAAATAGCTATTAGGCTGCAACCCAAGGAAAAATTCCAAAAAGTTGAAATTTTTCAAAATTAGCCCCCCTTCCGCCCAATCAAATTATCGGACTGAACTTTCGTGTTAGACCTTTCCAGAGGAGCTAGGAACTTGAAATTCGGCAATCTGATAGCTATTAGGCTGCAACCCAAGGAAAAATTCCAAAAAGGAGAAATTCTCCATATTACCCCCCTTCCTCCCAATCAAATTATCGGACTGAAATTTCGTGTTAGACCCATCCAGATGAGCTAGGAACTTAAAATTCGGCAGTCTGATAGCTATTAGGCTGCAACCCAAGGGAAAATTCCATAAAGTTGAAGTTTTTCAAAGTTGACATTTTTCATAATTAACCCCCCTTCCGCCCAATCAAATTATCGGACTGAAATTTCGTGTTAGACCTTTCCAGAGGAGCTAGGAACTTGAAATTCGGCAGTCTGATAGCTATTACGCTGCAACCCAAGGAAAAATTTAAAAAAGTTGAAATTTTTCATATTTAGCCCCCCTTCCGTCCAATCAAAATTCCGGTCTAAAATTTCGTGTTCCACCCTTCCAGATGAGCTAGGAACTTGAAATTCGGCAATCTGATAGCTATTAGGCTGTAACCCAAGGCAAAATTCCAAAAAGTTCAAATTTTTTATATTTAGCCCCCCCACCGAATCAAAATATCGGACTGAAATTTCCGTTTAGACCCTTCCAGATGAGCTAGGAACTTGAAATTCGGAAATCTGATAAATATTAGGCTGCAACCAAAGGTAAATTTCCTAAAAGTTGACATTTTTCACATTTAGCCCCCCTTCCGACCCATCAAATATCGGACTAAAATTTCTTGTTTGACCCTTCCAGATGAGGTAGGAACTTGAAATTCGGCAATATGATAGCTATTATTCTATATCTCAAGGAAAAATTCCAAGAAGTTAAAATTTTTCATATTTAGCCCCCACCGAATCAAAATATCATATAATATTAATAATGTTTTTTTACGTCCCACTAATTACTCTTTTACGGTTTTCGGAGACGCCGAGGTGCCGGAATTTAGTCCCGCAGAAGTTCTTTTACGTGCCAGTAACTCTACCGACACGAGGCTGACGTATTTGAGCACCTTCAAATACCGCCGGCTTAGCCAAGTTCGAACCTGCCAGCGCCTTAACCGTCTGAGCCACTCAGCCCGGCAATCAGAATATCGGACTCAAATTCCATGTTACACCCATCCGCCAAATCAAATTATCGGACTCAAATTTCGTGCTAGACCATTCCAGCCGGCAATCTGATACCTATGAAGCTGTAATCCTAGGAACAATTCCAAAAAGGTAAAATTTCTCATATTTAGACCCCCCCCCCCCCGCCCAATCAAAATATCTGACTCAAATTTCATGTTAGGCCCTTTCAGATGATCTAGGAACTTGAGATTCGGCAATCTGATAAGTGTTAGGCTGCTTCCCAAGGAACAATTCCCAACAGTTCAAATTTTTCATATTTAGCCCCCACCCTGCCGAATCAAATTCCTCTGCCCCCTTCCCCCAAGCAATACGGCAGACGCCATGATGCAGCGCCCTACAAAATTAATATTTGGCAATGCTCTAGATCCAAGCCTGTAACCGATGAAGAAATTTCAACAAGTTCAAATTTTGAATATTTAACCCACTGTAAAATTGAAATATGAAGCCAAATTTAATGACGTTGCAGACTTTCGTTTCGAGCAATCTTGTGTGTGAAGGGCTATTGCTATCAATAAAGGGATTGAACTTTCTTGCTTAAAATGATGAGTTCTTCAACTTTGATCCTATGACGTTTTATCGTATCTCGATCCCTTCTACCTTAGATTGAGCTTCATTTCCCCGGTTTTGGTCAATTTTGTTAAATTTCCACATATTATTTTACTGATTAACACACTCATAAGACAGATAGATGCACTAAGTTCTGCACGATCCCTGGCACGACCATTGGCCATATGTAGACCGACTTTCATTATTCTACTGCCTTGAATGCATGGGAAACTGAAAGAATATGTAGAAACACTAACCTAATTTCAGCATAATGTATGTTACTTAATCAATTTATGGTGAAGACGGTGGAGGTACGGCAAAACCTCAAATAACCAAAATTGTAGGTCGTTGCATTGTCGTCCAACGTGCCAAGTTTCAAAGCTACAGCTGTCTGCTAAGTTGGCAAAATCATTTTTCAACTTGTTTAAAGCGGACGAAATTTGACATGAATCGAAAGGTTCACCTCTTTTTTTGGTATACGTAGGCAAGATACCAGAAAATGCCTAAGAGAGTAATGTAGACGACTAAAGGGGTCGTCTGATGGCGCAATCCGTACTTTGATAGGACGTACCGTTTTGCCGCAATAAATTTCCAAATGAAAGTCTGCACTATTTAGCGTGCACATTGCCTGGCTCTATATCTTATATATATAAAGCCGGAAGGCTAACTGACTGACTGACTGACTGACTGACTCACTGACATTAATGTTTGCCCACTTCCAAGTGAGCTAGGAACTTGAAATTCGGCAGTCTGACAGCTTTTAGGCTGCAACCCAAGGAAAAATTGCAAAAAGTACAATTTTTTTATATTTAGCCCCCCTTCCGCCCAATCAAAGAAATTTCGTGTTAGACCCTTCCAGACGAGCTAGGAACTTGAAATTCGGCAACCTGATAGATATTAGGCTGTAACCCAAGGAAAAATTCCAAAAAGTTCGAATTTTTGTGTACGTAGCCCCCCACGGAATAAACAAATTTCGGGTTAGATCCTTCAGTTCCAGATGCGCTAGAAACTTGAAATTTGGCAAGGTGATAGCTATTAGCGTGTAACCCACGGAAAAATTCCAAAAATTTTAAATTTTAAATTTTTGCCCCCCTCCCCCCCAAACAAAATGGCGGATACCGTGATGCAGTGCCCCACAAAATTAATATTTGGCAAAGTTCTAGCTCCTAGCCTGTAACCGACGTAGAAATTGTAAAAAGTTAAAATATTTAATATTTCATCCACTAAAAAATTCGAAATATTAAGCCAAATTAAATGACGGTGCAGGCTTTCGTTTCGAGCTCTCTTGTGGCTAAACGGTAATTGTTATCAATAAACGGACTGCACTTTCATGCCCTAAAATGAAGAGATCTACAACTTTGGTCCTATGACTTTTTGTCGTATCTCGACTCCTTCTACCTTAGATTGAGCTTCATATTCCCGGGATCGTTCATTTTTGTTAAATTTCACTAAATGATTTTACTGATTCACACACTCATAAGATGGATAGATGAACGAAATTCAGGACGCTCCTTGGCAACGTCATTGGCCATATGTAGACCGACTTTCGTTATTCTAGCTGCCTTGCAAGTATGGGAAAACGGAGGGTACATGTGGAAACACTATTGAAATTTCGGCCTAATTTATGATTCTTAAGCAATTTATGGCGAAACCCGTTGAGATACGGCAAAAACTCAAATAAGCAAAATTATAGGTCGTGTCATCGCCAACCTGCCTGCAAAGTTTCAAGACTGTAGCTGTCTGCCAAGTTGGCAAAATTATTTTTCAATTTGTGAAAAGTGGGCGAAATTTGACATGGATCGAAACGTTCACCTCTTTCTATGGCATAAATATGCGGGATAGGAGAAAGCGCCTAAGGCAGCAATGTAGACCACGAAACGGGTCGTCTAACGCCGCAATCCGTACCTCGATACGACGCACCGTTTGCTCACAATAAATTTCCAAACGAAAGCCTGCACTATTTAGCGTGCACATTGCCTGGCTCTATCTTATCTTATATATATAAAGCCGGAAGGCTAACTGACTGACTGACTGACTGACTGACTCACTGACATTAATGTTTGCCCACTTCCAAGTGAGCTAGGAACTTGAAATTCGGCAGTCTGACAGCTTTTAGGCTGCAACCCAAGGAAAAATTGCAAAAAGTACAATTTTTTTATATTTAGCCCCCCTTCCGCCCAATCAAAGAAATTTCGTGTTAGACCCTTCCAGACGAGCTAGGAACTTGAAATTCGGCAACCTGATAGATATTAGGCTGTAACCCAAGGAAAAATTCCAAAAAGTTCGAATTTTTGTGTACGTAGCCCCCCACGGAATAAACAAATTTCGGGTTAGATCCTTCAGTTCCAGATGCGCTAGAAACTTGAAATTTGGCAAGGTGATAGCTATTAGCGTGTAACCCACGGAAAAATTCCAAAAATTTTAAATTTTAAATTTTTGCCCCCCTCCCCCCAAACAAAATGGCGGATACCGTGATGCAGTGCCCCACAAAATTAATATTTGGCAAAGTTCTAGCTCCTAGCCTGTAACCGACGTAGAAATTGTAAAAAGTTAAAATATTTAATATTTCATCCACTAAAAAATTCGAAATATTAAGCCAAATTAAATGACGGTGCAGGCTTTCGTTTCGAGCTCTCTTGTGGCTAAACGGTAATTGTTATCAATAAACGGACTGCACTTTCATGCCCTAAAATGAAGAGATCTACAACTTTGGTCCTATGACTTTTTGTCGTATCTCGACTCCTTCTACCTTAGATTGAGCTTCATATTCCCGGGATCGTTCATTTTTGTTAAATTTCACTAAATGATTTTACTGATTCACACACTCATAAGATGGATAGATGAACGAAATTCAGGACGCTCCTTGGCAACGTCATTGGCCATATGTAGACCGACTTTCGTTATTCTAGCTGCCTTGCAAGTATGGGAAAACGGAGGGTACATGTGGAAACACTATTGAAATTTCGGCCTAATTTATGATTCTTAAGCAATTTATGGCGAAACCCGTTGAGATACGGCAAAAACTCAAATAAGCAAAATTATAGGTCGTGTCATCGCCAACCTGCCTGCAAAGTTTCAAGACTGTAGCTGTCTGCCAAGTTGGCAAAATTATTTTTCAATTTGTGAAAAGTGGGCGAAATTTGACATGGATCGAAACGTTCACCTCTTTCTATGGCATAAATATGCGGGATAGGAGAAAGCGCCTAAGGCAGCAATGTAGACCACGAAACGGGTCGTCTAACGCCGCAATCCGTACCTCGATACGACGCACCGTTTGCTCACAATAAATTTCCAAACGAAAGCCTGCACTATTTAGCGTGCACATTGCCTGGCTCTATCTTATCTTATATATATAAAGCCGGAAGGCTAACTGACTGACTGACTGACTGACTGACTCACTGACATTAATGTTTGCCCACTTCCAAGTGAGCTAGGAACTTGAAATTCGGCAGTCTGACAGCTTTTAGGCTGCAACCCAAGGAAAAATTGCAAAAAGTACAATTTTTTTATATTTAGCCCCCCTTCCGCCCAATCAAAGAAATTTCGTGTTAGACCCTTCCAGACGAGCTAGGAACTTGAAATTCGGCAACCTGATAGATATTAGGCTGTAACCCAAGGAAAAATTCCAAAAAGTTCGAATTTTTGTGTACGTAGCCCCCCACGGAATAAACAAATTTCGGGTTAGATCCTTCAGTTCCAGATGCGCTAGAAACTTGAAATTTGGCAAGGTGATAGCTATTAGCGTGTAACCCACGGAAAAATTCCAAAAATTTTAAATTTTAAATTTTTGCCCCCCTCCCCCCAAACAAAATGGCGGATACCGTGATGCAGTGCCCCACAAAATTAATATTTGGCAAAGTTCTAGCTCCTAGCCTGTAACCGACGTAGAAATTGTAAAAAGTTAAAATATTTAATATTTCATCCACTAAAAAATTCGAAATATTAAGCCAAATTAAATGACGGTGCAGGCTTTCGTTTCGAGCTCTCTTGTGGCTAAACGGTAATTGTTATCAATAAACGGACTGCACTTTCATGCCCTAAAATGAAGAGATCTACAACTTTGGTCCTATGACTTTTTGTCGTATCTCGACTCCTTCTACCTTAGATTGAGCTTCATATTCCCGGGATCGTTCATTTTTGTTAAATTTCACTAAATGATTTTACTGATTCACACACTCATAAGATGGATAGATGAACGAAATTCAGGACGCTCCTTGGCAACGTCATTGGCCATATGTAGACCGACTTTCGTTATTCTAGCTGCCTTGCAAGTATGGGAAAACGGAGGGTACATGTGGAAACACTATTGAAATTTCGGCCTAATTTATGATTCTTAAGCAATTTATGGCGAAACCCGTTGAGATACGGCAAAAACTCAAATAAGCAAAATTATAGGTCGTGTCATCGCCAACCTGCCTGCAAAGTTTCAAGACTGTAGCTGTCTGCCAAGTTGGCAAAATTATTTTTCAATTTGTGAAAAGTGGGCGAAATTTGACATGGATCGAAACGTTCACCTCTTTCTATGGCATAAATATGCGGGATAGGAGAAAGCGCCTAAGGCAGCAATGTAGACCACGAAACGGGTCGTCTAACGCCGCAATCCGTACCTCGATACGACGCACCGTTTGCTCACAATAAATTTCCAAACGAAAGCCTGCACTATTTAGCGTGCACATTGCCTGGCTCTATCTTATCTTATATATATAAAGCCAGAAGGCTAACTGACTGACTCACTGTCTGACTCACTGACTGACATTAATGTTTGCCCACTTCCAAGTGAGCTAGGAACTTGAAATTCTACAGTCTGGTAGCTATTGGGGTGCAACCGAAGGAAAAATTGCAAAAAGTACAATTTTTTTATATTTAGCCCCCCTTCCGCCCAATCAAAGAAATTTCGTGTTAGACCCTTCCATATTTACCCCTCCATCACTCAATCAAAATCCTCTGCACCCCTCCCCCCAAACAAAATGGCGGACGCCATGATGCAGTGCCCTACAAAATCAATATTTGGCAATGCTCTAGATCCAAGCCTGTAACCGACGAAGAAATCGCAACAAGTTCAAATTTTGAATAATTAACCAACTGAAAAATCGAAATATGAAGCCAAATTTAATGACGATGCAGACTTTCGTTTAGAGCTATTTTGTGGCTGAACGGTAATTGCTATCAATGAACTGATTGCACTTTCGCGTCCTAAAATTAAGATGTCTACAATTTTGGTCGTATGACGTTTTGTCGTATCTCGACCCCTTCTACCTTAGACTGACCTTCATTTCCCCGGTTTTTATCAATTTTGTTAAATTTCCATACATTTTTTACTGATTAACACATTCATAAGACAGATAGACACTAAATTCAGCACGCTCCCTGACACGACCATTGGCCATATGTAGACCGACTTTGATTATTCTACTGCTATGAATGTATGGGAAACTGAAGGAATAACTTACCTAGAAACGCTACCTTAATTTCAGCATAATGTATGTATCGTAATCAATTTATGGTGAAGACCATGGAGATACCGCAAAACCTCAAACAACCAAAATTGTAGGTCGTTATATTGTCGTCCAGCGTGCCAAGTTTCAAGAGTGTAGGTGTCTGCTAAGTTGGCAAAATCTCTTTTCAACTTGTTTAAAGCGGTCGAAATTTGACATGGATCGATATGTTCACCTCCTTCCTTGGTATAAATACGCAAGATACTAGAAAAGGCCTAAGACAGTAATGTAGAAGACTAAAGGGGTCGTCTGATGGCGCAATCCATACTTTGATACGACGTACCGTTTTTCCGCAATAAATTTCCTAACCAAAGTCTCCACAATTTAGCGTGCACATTGCCTGGCTCTATATTATATATATAAAACTGTTTGGCTCACTGGCTGGCATAAATGTTTACCCACTTCGGCATGAGCTAGAAACTTAAAATTTGACAATATGATAGCAAATAGGCTGTATTGTGGAAAAGTTCCATATGTTGATTTTGTGTTATTTTTACTTCCCTTGCCTTAAACTAAATTTTGGACGATATGTTGCAGTGCGCCAAAGAATTAAAATTTGTCGCAGTTACATCTTTGGCCTGCAACCGACGGAGAAATTCGAAGGAGTTGAATTGTTTATCGTTTTCATCTCCAGAAGTTATCGAAATCTGGAAGCTATTTTCATTATGGTGCTAAGTAACGTTTCGATAATTTTGGTGGCTAAACTGTAAGTCGTACCACCAAATGGACAAGACGTTCGGATCCCATCATGAAGGGTTCTACAACTTCGGTCCCGGGAATTTTAGTCGTATCATGATCCCTTATGCCTTGGATAGAACTCCATTTTTCAGATTAACGTCAATTTTTTACAGTTTTCGTAATTAATTTACTGTTTTACACACTTATAAGACCGATAGAATCATGAAATTTGGCAGGCTCATTGGAACGTTTGTGGGCCACAAGTGACCAAATGCATGATTCTAGCACCCTGTAAACATGGAAAAACGAAAGTAATACGTAAACCCTGTCCTCCTAATCCAAGGTTCTAAACCAATCTACGGTCACCTCGAACAGATACGACAAAACATCAAATAACGGAAATATAGAGCGTTTCAACCACAATAAACCTTCCAAGTTTCAAGGTTATAGCTCCCCGTTACGTTAGGAAAATCATTTCTTATCTTGTGAGAATCGTACGTAATTTTCACCACGTCGGAACGTTTAACGCTACCTCGTATATAAATCGTGAATATACGGTACGAGAAAATATTAGAGGACCAAATATGTACGCGAATATATGCGCCGTCTGGTGGCGAATTCGTTCTTCGTAACGAAGTACCTTTTCGTCACAGTAGTTTTCCATGTGAGCACTTGAAATATAGAGGAATTGGGGGTTTGGGGGCGCAGCCCCCAACGAGCGAAAGCGAGTCCTATATATATAAAGCCACAAGGCTAACTGACTCACTGACTGACTGACATTAATGTTTGCCCACTTCCAAGTGAGCTAGGAACTTGAAATTCGGCAGTATGACAGCTTTTAGGCTGCAACCCAAGGAAAAATTGCAAAAAGTACAATTTTTTTATATTTAGCCCCCCTTCCGCCCAATCAAAGAAATTTCGTGTTAGACCCTTCCAGATGAGCTAGGAACTTGAAATTCGGCAACCTGATAGATATTAGGCTGTAACCCAAGGAAAAATTCCAAAAAGTTCAAATTTTTGTGTACGTAGCCCCCCACGGAATAAAAAAATTTCGGGTTAGATCCTTCAGTTCCAGATGCGCTAGAAACTTGAAATTTGGCAAGGTGATAGCTATTAGCGTGTAACCCACGGAGAAATTCCAAAAATTTTAAATTTTAAATTTTTGCCCCCCTCCCCCTAAACAAAATGGCGGATACCGTGATGCAGTGCCCTACAAAATTAATATTTGGCAAAGTTCTAGCTCCTAGCGTGTAACCGACGTACAAATTGCAAAAAGTTAAAATATTTAATATTTCATCCACTAAAAAATTCGAAATGTTAAGCCAAATTAAATGACGGTGCAGGCTTTCGTTTCGAGCTCTCTTGTGGCTAAACGGTAATTGTTATCAATAAACGGAGTGCACTTTCGACCCCTAAAATGAAGAGATCTACAACTTTGGTCCTATGACTTTTTGTCGTATCTCGACTCCTTCTACCTTAGATTGAGCTTCATTTTCCCGGTTTTGGTCATTTTTGTTAAATTTCCATAAATGATTTTACTGATTCACACACTCATAAGATGGATAGATGAACGAAATTCAGGACGCTCCTTGGCAACATCATTGGCCATATGTAGACCGACTTTCGTTATTCTAGCTGCCTTGCAAGTATGGGAAAACGGAGGGTACATGTGGAAACACTATTGAAATTTCGGCCTAATTTATGATTCTTAAGCAATTTATGGCGAAACCCGTTGAGATACGGCAAAACTTCAAATAACCAAACTTATAGGTCGTTTCATCGTCAACCTGCCTGCAAAGTTTCAAGACTGTAGCTGTCTGCCAAGTTGGCAAAATTATTTTTCAATTTGTGAAAAGTGGGCGAAATTTGACATGGATCGAAACGTTCACCTCTTTCTATGGCATAAATATGCGGGATAGGAGAAGGCGCCTAAGACAGTAATGTAGACCACTAAAAGGGTCGTCTAACGCCGCAATCCGTACCTCGATACGACGCACCGTTCGCTCGCAATAAATTTCGAAACGAAAGCCTGCACTATTTAGCGTGCACATTGCCGGGCTCTATCTTATCTTATCTTATCCTATATATATAAAGCCACAAGGCTAACTGACTCACTGACTGACTGACATTAATGTTTGCCCACTTCCAAGTGAGCTAGGAACTTGAAATTCGGCAGTATGACAGCTTTTAGGCTGCAACCCAAGGAAAAATTGCAAAAAGTACAATTTTTTTATATTTAGCCCCCCTTCCGCCCAATCAAAGAAATTTCGTGTTAGACCCTTCCAGATGAGCTAGGAACTTGAAATTCGGCAACCTGATAGATATTAGGCTGTAACCCAAGGAAAAATTCCAAAAAGTTCAAATTTTTGTGTACGTAGCCCCCCACGGAATAAAAAAATTTCGGGTTAGATCCTTCAGTTCCAGATGCGCTAGAAACTTGAAATTTGGCAAGGTGATAGCTATTAGCGTGTAACCCACGGAGAAATTCCAAAAATTTTAAATTTTAAATTTTTGCCCCCCTCCCCCTAAACAAAATGGCGGATACCGTGATGCAGTGCCCTACAAAATTAATATTTGGCAAAGTTCTAGCTCCTAGCGTGTAACCGACGTACAAATTGCAAAAAGTTAAAATATTTAATATTTCATCCACTAAAAAATTCGAAATGTTAAGCCAAATTAAATGACGGTGCAGGCTTTCGTTTCGAGCTCTCTTGTGGCTAAACGGTAATTGTTATCAATAAACGGACTGCACTTTTAGGCCCTAAAATGAAGAGATCTACAACTTTGGTCCTATGACTTTTTGTCGTATCTCGACTCCTTCTACCTTAGATTGAGCTTCATTTTCCCGGTTTTGGTCATTTTTGTTAAATTTCCATAAATGATTTTACTGATTCACACACTCATAAGATGGATAGATGAACGAAATTCAGGACGCTCCTTGGCAACATCATTGGCCATATGTAGACCGACTTTCGTTATTCTAGCTGCCTTGCAAGTAAGGGAAAACGGAGGGTACATGTGGAAACACTATTGAAATTTCGGCCTAATTTATGATTCTTAAGCAATTTATGGCGAAACCCGTTGAGATACGGCAAAACCTCAAATAACCAAACTTATAGGTCGTTTCACCGTCAACCTGCCTGCAAAGTTTCAAGACTGTAGCTGTCTGCCAAGTTGGCAAAATTATTTTTCAATTTGTGAAAAGTGGGCGAAATTTGACATGGATCGAAACGTTCACCTCTTTCTATGGCATAAATATGCGGGATAGGAGAAGGAGCCTAAGACAGTAATGTAGACCACTAAAAGGGTCGTCTAACGCCGCAATCCGTACCTCGATACGGCGCACCGTTCGCTCGCAATAAATTTCCAAACGAAAGCCTGCACTATTTAGCGTGCACATTGCCGGGCTCTATCTTATCTTATCCTATATATATAAAGCCACAAGGCTAACTGACTCACTGACTGACTGACATTAATGTTTGCCCACTTCCAAGTGAGCTAGGAACTTGAAATTCGGCAGTATGACAGCTTTTAGGCTGCAACCCAAGGAAAAATTGCAAAAAGTACAATTTTTTTATATTTAGTCCCCCTTCCGCCCAATCAAAGAAATTTCGTGTTAGACCCTTCCAGATGAGCTAGGAACTTGAAATTCGGCAACCTGATAGATATTAGGCTGTAACCCAAGGAAAAATTCCAAAAAGTTCAAATTTTTGTGTACGTAGCCCCCCACGGAATAAAAACATTTCGGGTTAGATCCTTCAGTTCCAGATGCGCTAGAAACTTGAAATTTGGCAAGGTGATAGCTATTAGCGTGTAACCGACGGAGAAATTCCAAAAATTTTAAATTTTAAATTTTTGCCCCCCTCCCCCCAAACAAAATGGCGGATACCGTGATGCAGTGCCCTACAAAATTAATATTTGGCAAAGTTCTAGCTCCTAGCGTGTAACCGACGTACAAATTGCAAAAAGTTAAAATATTTAATATTTCATCCACTAAAAAATTCGAAATGTTAAGCCAAATTAAATGACGGTGCAGGCTTTCGTTTCGAGCTCTCTTGTGGCTAAACGGTAATTGTTATCAATAAACGGAGTGCACTTTCGACCCCTAAAATGAAGAGATCTACAACTTTGGTCCTATGACTTTTTGTCGTATCTCGACTCCTTCTACCTTAGATTGAGCTTCATTTTCCCGGTTTTGGTCATTTTTGTTAAATTTCCATAAATGATTTTACTGATTCACACACTCATAAGATGGATAGATGAACGAAATTCAGGACGCTCCTTGGCAACATCATTGGCCATATGTAGACCGACTTTCGTTATTCTAGCTGCCTTGCAAGTATGGGAAAACGGAGGGTACATGTGGAAACACTATTGAAATTTCGGCCTAATTTATGATTCTTAAGCAATTTATGGCGAAACCCGTTGAGATACGGCAAAACTTCAAATAACCAAACTTATAGGTCGTTTCATCGTCAACCTGCCTGCAAAGTTTCAAGACTGTAGCTGTCTGCCAAGTTGGCAAAATTATTTTTCAATTTGTGAAAAGTGGGCGAAATTTGACATGGATCGAAACGTTCACCTCTTTCTATGGCATAAATATGCGGGATAGGAGAAGGCGCTTAAGACAGTAATGTAGACCACTAAAAGGGTCGTCTAACGCCGCAATCCGTACCTCGATACGACGCACCGTTCGCTCGCAATAAATTTCGAAACGAAAGCCTGCACTATTTAGCGTGCACATTGCCGGGCTCTATCTTATCTTATCTTATCTTATATATATAAAGCCACAAGGCTAACTGACTCACTCACTCACTCACTCACTGACTCACTGACATTAATGTTTGCCCACTTCCAAGTGAGCTAGGAACTTGAAATTCTACAGTCTGATAGCTATTGGGCTGCAACCGAAGGAAAAATTCAAAAAAGTTGAAATTTTTCATATTTAGCCCCCCTTCCGTCCAATCAAATTATCAGCCTGAAATTTCGTGTTCAACCCTTCCAGATGAGCTAGGAACTTGAAATTCGGCAATCTGATAGCTATTAGGGTGTGTCCCATGGGGAAATTCCAAAAAGTTCATATTTTTTGTATTTAGCCCCCCCTTCGCCGAAACACTGAAATTTCGTGTTACACCCTTGCAGATGAGCTAGGAACTTGAAATTCGGCAATCAAATAGCTCTTGGGCTGCAACCCAAGGAAAAATTCCAAAAAGTTGAAATTTTTCATATTTAGCCCCCCTTCCGTCCAATCAAATTATCAGCCTGAAATTTCGTGTTCAACCCTTCCAGATGAGCTAGGAACTTGAAATTCGGCAATCTGATAGCTATTAGGGTGTGTCCCATGGGGAAATTCCAAAAAGTTCATATTTTTTGTATTTAGCCCCCCCTTCGCCGAAACACTGAAATTTCGTGTTACACCCTTGCAGATGAGCTAGGAACTTGAAATTCGGCAATCAAATAGCTCTTGGGCTGCAACCCAAGGAAAAATTCCAAAAAGTTGAAATTTTTCATATTTAGCCCCCCTTCCGCCCAATCAAAATATCGGACTGAAATTTCATGTTAGACCCTGCCAGATGAGCTAGGAACTTGAAATGTGGCAATCTGATAGCTATTAGGGTGTGTCCCATGGGGAAATTCCAAAAAGTTCAAATTTTTTGTATTTAGCCCCCCCCTGCGGCGAAACACTGAAATTTCGTGTTACACCCTTGCAGATGAGCTAGGAACATGAAATTCGGCAATCAAATAGCTCTTGGGCTGCAACCCAAGGAAAAATTCCAAAAAGTTGAAATTTTTCATATTTAGCCCCCCTTCCGCCCAATCAAAATATCGGACTGAAATTTCATGTTAGACCCTGGCAGATGAGCTAGGAACTTGAAATGTGGCAATCTGATAGCTATTAGGGTGTGTCCCATGGGGAAATTCCAAAAAGTTCAAATTTCTTGTATTTAGCCCCCCTTGCGCCGAAACCCTGAAATTTCGTGTTACACCCTTGCAGATGAGCTAGGAACTTGAAATTCGGCAATCAAATAGCTGTTGGGCTACAACCCAAGGAAAAATTCCAAAAAGTTGAAATTTTTCATATTTAGCCCCCCTTCCGCCCAATCAAAATATCGGAGTGAAATTTCGTGTTAGGCCCTTCCAGATGAGCTAGGAACTTGAAATGTGGCAATCTGATAGCTATTAGGGTGTGTCCCAAGGGGAAATTCCAAAAAGTTCAATTTTTGTATTTAGCCCCCCCTTCGCCGAATCACTCAAATTTCGGTGTTACACCCTTGCAAATTAGCTAGGAACTTGAAATTCGGCAATCAAATAGCTATTAGGCTGCAACCCAAGGAAAAATTCCGAAAAGTTGAAAATTTTTCATATTTAGTCCCCCTTCCGCCCAATCAATATATCGGAGTGAAATTTCGTGTTAGGCCCTTCCAGATGAGCTAGGAACTTGAAATTTGGCAATCTGATAGCTATTAGGGTGTGTCCCAAGGGAAAAATCCAAAAAGGTCAATTTTTTTATTTAGCCCCCCCTTCGCCGAATCACTCAAATTTCGGTGTTACACCCTTGCAGATTAGCTAGGAACTGGAAATTCGGCAATGAATTAGCTATTAGGCTGCAACCCAAGGAAAAATTCCGAAAAGTTGAAATTTTTTATATTTAGCCCCCCCTTCCGCCCAATCAAAATATCGGAGTGAAATTTCGTGTTTGGCCCTTCCAGATGAGCTAGGAACTTGAAATGTGGCAATCCGATAGCTATTAGGGTGTGTCCCAAGGGAGAATTCCAAAAAGTTCAAATTTTTTGTATTTAGCCCCCCCTTCGCCGAATCACTCAAATTTCGGTGTTACACCCTTGCAGATTAGATAGGAATTTGAAATTCGGCAATCAAATAGCTATTAGGCTGCAACCCAAGGAAAGTTTCCAAAAAGTTGAAATTTTTCATATTTAGCCCCCCTTGCGCCCAATCAAAGAAATTTCGTGTTAGACCCTTCCAGATGAGCTAGGAACTTGAAATTCGGCAACCTGATGTATATGAGGCTGTAACCCAAGGAAAAATTCCAAAAAGTTAAATTTTTTTGTATTTAGCCCCCCACGGAATCAAAATATCGGACTCAAATTTCGGGTCAGACCCTTCTGTTCCAGATGAGCTAGGAACTTGAAATTCGGTAATCTGATAGCTATTCGGCTGTAACACCAGGAAAAAATCCGAAAAGCTAAAATTTTTAATAATTAACCCCCTCCCACCGATTCAATATACAGGACGGTGCAGACTTTCGTTTCGAGCTATTTTGTGGCCGAACGGTAATTGCTATCAATGAACGGATTGCACTTTCGTTCCCTAAAATTAAGAGATCTACAACTTTGGTCCTATGACTTTTTGTCGTATCTCGACCCCTTCTACCTTAGATTGAGCTTCATTTTCCCGGTTTTGGTAATTTTTGTTAAATTTCCATAAATTATGTTACTGATTCACACACTCATAAGATGGATAGATGAACGAAATTCAGGACGCTCCTTGGCAACGTCATTGGCCATATGAAGACAGACTTTCGTCATTCTAGCTGCCTTGCAAGTATGGGAAAACGGAGGGTACATGTGGAAACACTACTGATATTTCGGCCTAATTTATGATTCTTAAGCAATTTATGGCGAAACCCGTTGAGATACGGCAAAACCTCAAATAAGCAAAATTATAGGTCGTTTCATCGTCAATCTGCCTGCAAAGTTTCAAGACTGTAGCTGTCTGCCAAGTTGGCAAATTTATTTTTCAATTTGTGACAAGTGGGCGAAATTTGACATGGATCGAAACGTTCACCTCTTTCTATGGCATAAATATGCGGGATAGGAGAAAGCGCCTAAGACAGTAATGTAGACCACTAAAAGGGTCGCCTAACGCCGCAATCCGTACCTCGATACGATGCACCGTTTGCTCGCAATAAATTTCCAAACGAAAGCCTGCACTATTTAGCGTGCACATTGCCTGGCTCTATCTTATCTTATATATATAAAGCCAGAAGGCTAACTGACTGACTGACTGACTGACTCACTCACTGACATTAATGTTTGCCCACTTCCAGGTGAGCTAGGAACTTGAAATTCGGCAGTCTGATAGCTTTTAGGCTGCAACCGAAGGAAAAATTCAAAAAAGTTCAAATTTTGTATATATAGCCCCCCTTCCGCCAATCAAATTATCGGACTAAAATTTAGCGTTAGACCCTTCCAGATGAGCTAGGAACTTGAAATTCGGAAGTCGGATAGCTATTAGGCTGCAACCCAAGGCAAAATTCCAAAGAGTTCAAATTTCTTATATTTAGCCCCCCACCGAATCAAAATTTCGGACTCAAATTTCGGGTTAGACCCTTCCGTTCCAGATTAGCTAGAAACTTGGAATTCAGTAATCAAATAGCTATTAGGCTGCAACCCAAGGAAAAATTCCAAAAAGTTGAAATTTTTCAAAATTAGCCCCCCTTCCGCCCAATCAAATTATCGGACTGAACTTTCGTGTTAGACCTTTCCAGAGGAGCTAGGAACTTGAAATTCGGCAATCTGATAGCTATTAGGCTGCAACCCAAGGAAAAATTCCAAAAAGGAGAAATTCTCCATATTACCCCCCTTCCTCCCAATCAAATTATCGGACTGAAATTTCGTGTTAGACCCATCCAGATGAGCTAGGAACTTAAAATTCGGCAGTCTGATAGCTATTAGGCTGCAACCCAAGGGAAAATTCCATAAAGTTGAAGTTTTTCAAAGTTGACATTTTTCATAATTAACCCCCCTTCCGCCCAATCAAATTATCGGACTGAAATTTCGTGTTAGACCTTTCCAGAGGAGCTAGGAACTTGAAATTCGGCAGTCTGATAGCTATTACGCTGCAACCCAAGGAAAAATTTAAAAAAGTTGAAATTTTTCATATTTAGCCCCCCTTCCGTCCAATCAAAATTCCGGTCTAAAATTTCGTGTTCCACCCTTCCAGATGAGCTAGGAACTTGAAATTCGGCAATCTGATAGCTATTAGGCTGTAACCCAAGGCAAAATTCCAAAAAGTTCAAATTTTTTATATTTAGCCCCCCCACCGAATCAAAATATCGGACTGAAATTTCCGTTTAGACCCTTCCAGATGAGCTAGGAACTTGAAATTCGGAAATCTGATAAATATTAGGCTGCAACCAAAGGTAAATTTCCTAAAAGTTGACATTTTTCACATTTAGCCCCCCTTCCGACCCATCAAATATCGGACTAAAATTTCTTGTTTGACCCTTCCAGATGAGGTAGGAACTTGAAATTCGGCAATATGATAGCTATTATTCTATATCTCAAGGAAAAATTCCAAGAAGTTAAAATTTTTCATATTTAGCCCCCACCGAATCAAAATATCATATAATATTAATAATGTTTTTTTACGTCCCACTAATTACTCTTTTACGGTTTTCGGAGACGCCGAGGTGCCGGAATTTAGTCCCGCAGAAGTTCTTTTACGTGCCAGTAACTCTACCGACACGAGGCTGACGTATTTGAGCACCTTCAAATACCGCCGGCTTAGCCAAGTTCGAACCTGCCAGCGCCTTAACCGTCTGAGCCACTCAGCCCGGCAATCAGAATATCGGACTCAAATTCCATGTTACACCCATCCGCCAAATCAAATTATCGGACTCAAATTTCGTGCTAGACCATTCCAGCCGGCAATCTGATACCTATGAAGCTGTAATCCTAGGAACAATTCCAAAAAGGTAAAATTTCTCATATTTAGACCCCCCCCCGCCCAATCAAAATATCTGACTCAAATTTCATGTTAGGCCCTTTCAGATGATCTAGGAACTTGAGATTCGGCAATCTGATAAGTGTTAGGCTGCTTCCCAAGGAACAATTCCCAACAGTTCAAATTTTTCATATTTAGCCCCCACCCTGCCGAATCAAATTCCTCTGCCCCCTTCCCCCAAGCAATACGGCAGACGCCATGATGCAGCGCCCTACAAAATTAATATTTGGCAATGCTCTAGATCCAAGCCTGTAACCGATGAAGAAATTTCAACAAGTTCAAATTTTGAATATTTAACCCACTGTAAAATTGAAATATGAAGCCAAATTTAATGACGTTGCAGACTTTCGTTTCGAGCAATCTTGTGTGTGAAGGGCTATTGCTATCAATAAAGGGATTGAACTTTCTTGCTTAAAATGATGAGTTCTTCAACTTTGATCCTATGACGTTTTATCGTATCTCGATCCCTTCTACCTTAGATTGAGCTTCATTTCCCCGGTTTTGGTCAATTTTGTTAAATTTCCACATATTATTTTACTGATTAACACACTCATAAGACAGATAGATGCACTAAGTTCTGCACGATCCCTGGCACGACCATTGGCCATATGTAGACCGACTTTCATTATTCTACTGCCTTGAATGCATGGGAAACTGAAAGAATATGTAGAAACACTAACCTAATTTCAGCATAATGTATGTTACTTAATCAATTTATGGTGAAGACGGTGGAGGTACGGCAAAACCTCAAATAACCAAAATTGTAGGTCGTTGCATTGTCGTCCAACGTGCCAAGTTTCAAAGCTACAGCTGTCTGCTAAGTTGGCAAAATCATTTTTCAACTTGTTTAAAGCGGACGAAATTTGACATGAATCGAAAGGTTCACCTCTTTTTTTGGTATACGTAGGCAAGATACCAGAAAATGCCTAAGAGAGTAATGTAGACGACTAAAGGGGTCGTCTGATGGCGCAATCCGTACTTTGATAGGACGTACCGTTTTGCCGCAATAAATTTCCAAATGAAAGTCTGCACTATTTAGCGTGCACATTGCCTGGCTCTATATCTTATATATATAAAGCCGGAAGGCTAACTGACTGACTGACTGACTGACTGACTCACTGACATTAATGTTTGCCCACTTCCAAGTGAGCTAGGAACTTGAAATTCGGCAGTCTGACAGCTTTTAGGCTGCAACCCAAGGAAAAATTGCAAAAAGTACAATTTTTTTATATTTAGCCCCCCTTCCGCCCAATCAAAGAAATTTCGTGTTAGACCCTTCCAGACGAGCTAGGAACTTGAAATTCGGCAACCTGATAGATATTAGGCTGTAACCCAAGGAAAAATTCCAAAAAGTTCGAATTTTTGTGTACGTAGCCCCCCACGGAATAAACAAATTTCGGGTTAGATCCTTCAGTTCCAGATGCGCTAGAAACTTGAAATTTGGCAAGGTGATAGCTATTAGCGTGTAACCCACGGAAAAATTCCAAAAATTTTAAATTTTAAATTTTTGCCCCCCTCCCCCCAAACAAAATGGCGGATACCGTGATGCAGTGCCCCACAAAATTAATATTTGGCAAAGTTCTAGCTCCTAGCCTGTAACCGACGTAGAAATTGTAAAAAGTTAAAATATTTAATATTTCATCCACTAAAAAATTCGAAATATTAAGCCAAATTAAATGACGGTGCAGGCTTTCGTTTCGAGCTCTCTTGTGGCTAAACGGTAATTGTTATCAATAAACGGACTGCACTTTCATGCCCTAAAATGAAGAGATCTACAACTTTGGTCCTATGACTTTTTGTCGTATCTCGACTCCTTCTACCTTAGATTGAGCTTCATATTCCCGGGATCGTTCATTTTTGTTAAATTTCACTAAATGATTTTACTGATTCACACACTCATAAGATGGATAGATGAACGAAATTCAGGACGCTCCTTGGCAACGTCATTGGCCATATGTAGACCGACTTTCGTTATTCTAGCTGCCTTGCAAGTATGGGAAAACGGAGGGTACATGTGGAAACACTATTGAAATTTCGGCCTAATTTATGATTCTTAAGCAATTTATGGCGAAACCCGTTGAGATACGGCAAAAACTCAAATAAGCAAAATTATAGGTCGTGTCATCGCCAACCTGCCTGCAAAGTTTCAAGACTGTAGCTGTCTGCCAAGTTGGCAAAATTATTTTTCAATTTGTGAAAAGTGGGCGAAATTTGACATGGATCGAAACGTTCACCTCTTTCTATGGCATAAATATGCGGGATAGGAGAAAGCGCCTAAGGCAGCAATGTAGACCACGAAACGGGTCGTCTAACGCCGCAATCCGTACCTCGATACGACGCACCGTTTGCTCACAATAAATTTCCAAACGAAAGCCTGCACTATTTAGCGTGCACATTGCCTGGCTCTATCTTATCTTATATATATAAAGCCGGAAGGCTAACTGACTGACTGACTGACTGACTGACTCACTGACATTAATGTTTGCCCACTTCCAAGTGAGCTAGGAACTTGAAATTCGGCAGTCTGACAGCTTTTAGGCTGCAACCCAAGGAAAAATTGCAAAAAGTACAATTTTTTTATATTTAGCCCCCCTTCCGCCCAATCAAAGAAATTTCGTGTTAGACCCTTCCAGACGAGCTAGGAACTTGAAATTCGGCAACCTGATAGATATTAGGCTGTAACCCAAGGAAAAATTCCAAAAAGTTCGAATTTTTGTGTACGTAGCCCCCCACGGAATAAACAAATTTCGGGTTAGATCCTTCAGTTCCAGATGCGCTAGAAACTTGAAATTTGGCAAGGTGATAGCTATTAGCGTGTAACCCACGGAAAAATTCCAAAAATTTTAAATTTTAAATTTTTGCCCCCCTCCCCCCAAACAAAATGGCGGATACCGTGATGCAGTGCCCCACAAAATTAATATTTGGCAAAGTTCTAGCTCCTAGCCTGTAACCGACGTAGAAATTGTAAAAAGTTAAAATATTTAATATTTCATCCACTAAAAAATTCGAAATATTAAGCCAAATTAAATGACGGTGCAGGCTTTCGTTTCGAGCTCTCTTGTGGCTAAACGGTAATTGTTATCAATAAACGGACTGCACTTTCATGCCCTAAAATGAAGAGATCTACAACTTTGGTCCTATGACTTTTTGTCGTATCTCGACTCCTTCTACCTTAGATTGAGCTTCATATTCCCGGGATCGTTCATTTTTGTTAAATTTCACTAAATGATTTTACTGATTCACACACTCATAAGATGGATAGATGAACGAAATTCAGGACGCTCCTTGGCAACGTCATTGGCCATATGTAGACCGACTTTCGTTATTCTAGCTGCCTTGCAAGTATGGGAAAACGGAGGGTACATGTGGAAACACTATTGAAATTTCGGCCTAATTTATGATTCTTAAGCAATTTATGGCGAAACCCGTTGAGATACGGCAAAAACTCAAATAAGCAAAATTATAGGTCGTGTCATCGCCAACCTGCCTGCAAAGTTTCAAGACTGTAGCTGTCTGCCAAGTTGGCAAAATTATTTTTCAATTTGTGAAAAGTGGGCGAAATTTGACATGGATCGAAACGTTCACCTCTTTCTATGGCATAAATATGCGGGATAGGAGAAAGCGCCTAAGGCAGCAATGTAGACCACGAAACGGGTCGTCTAACGCCGCAATCCGTACCTCGATACGACGCACCGTTTGCTCACAATAAATTTCCAAACGAAAGCCTGCACTATTTAGCGTGCACATTGCCTGGCTCTATCTTATCTTATATATATAAAGCCGGAAGGCTAACTGACTGACTGACTGACTGACTGACTCACTGACATTAATGTTTGCCCACTTCCAAGTGAGCTAGGAACTTGAAATTCGGCAGTCTGACAGCTTTTAGGCTGCAACCCAAGGAAAAATTGCAAAAAGTACAATTTTTTTATATTTAGCCCCCCTTCCGCCCAATCAAAGAAATTTCGTGTTAGACCCTTCCAGACGAGCTAGGAACTTGAAATTCGGCAACCTGATAGATATTAGGCTGTAACCCAAGGAAAAATTCCAAAAAGTTCGAATTTTTGTGTACGTAGCCCCCCACGGAATAAACAAATTTCGGGTTAGATCCTTCAGTTCCAGATGCGCTAGAAACTTGAAATTTGGCAAGGTGATAGCTATTAGCGTGTAACCCACGGAAAAATTCCAAAAATTTTAAATTTTAAATTTTTGCCCCCCTCCCCCCAAACAAAATGGCGGATACCGTGATGCAGTGCCCCACAAAATTAATATTTGGCAAAGTTCTAGCTCCTAGCCTGTAACCGACGTAGAAATTGTAAAAAGTTAAAATATTTAATATTTCATCCACTAAAAAATTCGAAATATTAAGCCAAATTAAATGACGGTGCAGGCTTTCGTTTCGAGCTCTCTTGTGGCTAAACGGTAATTGTTATCAATAAACGGACTGCACTTTCATGCCCTAAAATGAAGAGATCTACAACTTTGGTCCTATGACTTTTTGTCGTATCTCGACTCCTTCTACCTTAGATTGAGCTTCATATTCCCGGGATCGTTCATTTTTGTTAAATTTCACTAAATGATTTTACTGATTCACACACTCATAAGATGGATAGATGAACGAAATTCAGGACGCTCCTTGGCAACGTCATTGGCCATATGTAGACCGACTTTCGTTATTCTAGCTGCCTTGCAAGTATGGGAAAACGGAGGGTACATGTGGAAACACTATTGAAATTTCGGCCTAATTTATGATTCTTAAGCAATTTATGGCGAAACCCGTTGAGATACGGCAAAAACTCAAATAAGCAAAATTATAGGTCGTGTCATCGCCAACCTGCCTGCAAAGTTTCAAGACTGTAGCTGTCTGCCAAGTTGGCAAAATTATTTTTCAATTTGTGAAAAGTGGGCGAAATTTGACATGGATCGAAACGTTCACCTCTTTCTATGGCATAAATATGCGGGATAGGAGAAAGCGCCTAAGGCAGCAATGTAGACCACGAAACGGGTCGTCTAACGCCGCAATCCGTACCTCGATACGACGCACCGTTTGCTCACAATAAATTTCCAAACGAAAGCCTGCACTATTTAGCGTGCACATTGCCTGGCTCTATCTTATCTTATATATATAAAGCCGGAAGGCTAACTGACTGACTGACTGACTGACTGACTCACTGACATTAATGTTTGCCCACTTCCAAGTGAGCTAGGAACTTGAAATTCGGCAGTCTGACAGCTTTTAGGCTGCAACCCAAGGAAAAATTGCAAAAAGTACAATTTTTTTATATTTAGCCCCCCTTCCGCCCAATCAAAGAAATTTCGTGTTAGACCCTTCCAGACGAGCTAGGAACTTGAAATTCGGCAACCTGATAGATATTAGGCTGTAACCCAAGGAAAAATTCCAAAAAGTTCGAATTTTTGTGTACGTAGCCCCCCACGGAATAAACAAATTTCGGGTTAGATCCTTCAGTTCCAGATGCGCTAGAAACTTGAAATTTGGCAAGGTGATAGCTATTAGCGTGTAACCCACGGAAAAATTCCAAAAATTTTAAATTTTAAATTTTTGCCCCCCTCCCCCCAAACAAAATGGCGGATACCGTGATGCAGTGCCCCACAAAATTAATATTTGGCAAAGTTCTAGCTCCTAGCCTGTAACCGACGTAGAAATTGTAAAAAGTTAAAATATTTAATATTTCATCCACTAAAAAATTCGAAATATTAAGCCAAATTAAATGACGGTGCAGGCTTTCGTTTCGAGCTCTCTTGTGGCTAAACGGTAATTGTTATCAATAAACGGACTGCACTTTCATGCCCTAAAATGAAGAGATCTACAACTTTGGTCCTATGACTTTTTGTCGTATCTCGACTCCTTCTACCTTAGATTGAGCTTCATATTCCCGGGATCGTTCATTTTTGTTAAATTTCACTAAATGATTTTACTGATTCACACACTCATAAGATGGATAGATGAACGAAATTCAGGACGCTCCTTGGCAACGTCATTGGCCATATGTAGACCGACTTTCGTTATTCTAGCTGCCTTGCAAGTATGGGAAAACGGAGGGTACATGTGGAAACACTATTGAAATTTCGGCCTAATTTATGATTCTTAAGCAATTTATGGCGAAACCCGTTGAGATACGGCAAAAACTCAAATAAGCAAAATTATAGGTCGTGTCATCGCCAACCTGCCTGCAAAGTTTCAAGACTGTAGCTGTCTGCCAAGTTGGCAAAATTATTTTTCAATTTGTGAAAAGTGGGCGAAATTTGACATGGATCGAAACGTTCACCTCTTTCTATGGCATAAATATGCGGGATAGGAGAAAGCGCCTAAGGCAGCAATGTAGACCACGAAACGGGTCGTCTAACGCCGCAATCCGTACCTCGATACGACGCACCGTTTGCTCACAATAAATTTCCAAACGAAAGCCTGCACTATTTAGCGTGCACATTGCCTGGCTCTATCTTATCTTATATATATAAAGCCAGAAGGCTAACTGACTGACTCACTGTCTGACTCACTGACTGACATTAATGTTTGCCCACTTCCAAGTGAGCTAGGAACTTGAAATTCTACAGTCTGGTAGCTATTGGGGTGCAACCGAAGGAAAAATTGCAAAAAGTACAATTTTTTTATATTTAGCCCCCCTTCCGCCCAATCAAAGAAATTTCGTGTTAGACCCTTCCATATTTACCCCTCCATCACCCAATCAAAATCCTCTGCACCCCTCCCCCCAAACAAAATGGCGGACGCCATGATGCAGTGCCCTACAAAATCAATATTTGGCAATGCTCTAGATCCAAGCCTGTAACCGACGAAGAAATCGCAACAAGTTCAAATTTTGAATAATTAACCAACTGAAAAATCGAAATATGAAGCCAAATTTAATGACGATGCAGACTTTCGTTTAGAGCTATTTTGTGGCTG
Organism: Anabrus simplex; assembly: GCF_040414725.1. Classification (NCBI taxonomy): domain Eukaryota; kingdom Metazoa; phylum Arthropoda; class Insecta; order Orthoptera; family Tettigoniidae; genus Anabrus; species Anabrus simplex. The sequence continues at coordinate 43,364,262 of NC_090279.1, forward strand.
AACGGTAATTGCTATCAATGAACTGATTGCACTTTCGCGTCCTAAAATTAAGATGTCTACAATTTTGGTCGTATGACGTTTTGTCGTATCTCGACCCCTTCTACCTTAGACTGACCTTCATTTCCCCGGTTTTTATCAATTTTGTTAAATTTCCATACATTTTTTACTGATTAACACATTCATAAGACAGATAGACACTAAATTCAGCACGCTCCCTGACACGACCATTGGCCATATGTAGACCGACTTTGATTATTCTACTGCTATGAATGTATGGGAAACTGAAGGAATAACTTACCTAGAAACGCTACCTTAATTTCAGCATAATGTATGTATCGTAATCAATTTATGGTGAAGACCATGGAGATACCGCAAAACCTCAAACAACCAAAATTGTAGGTCGTTATATTGTCGTCCAGCGTGCCAAGTTTCAAGAGTGTAGGTGTCTGCTAAGTTGGCAAAATCTCTTTTCAACTTGTTTAAAGCGGTCGAAATTTGACATGGATCGATATGTTCACCTCCTTCCTTGGTATAAATACGCAAGATACTAGAAAAGGCCTAAGACAGTAATGTAGAAGACTAAAGGGGTCGTCTGATGGCGCAATCCATACTTTGATACGACGTACCGTTTTTCCGCAATAAATTTCCTAACCAAAGTCTCCACAATTTAGCGTGCACATTGCCTGGCTCTATATTATATATATAAAACTGTTTGGCTCACTGGCTGGCATAAATGTTTACCCACTTCGGCATGAGCTAGAAACTTAAAATTTGACAATATGATAGCAAATAGGCTGTATTGTGGAAAAGTTCCATATGTTGATTTTGTGTTATTTTTACTTCCCTTGCCTTAAACTAAATTTTGGACGATATGTTGCAGTGCGCCAAAGAATTAAAATTTGTCGCAGTTACATCTTTGGCCTGCAACCGACGGAGAAATTCGAAGGAGTTGAATTGTTTATCGTTTTCATCTCCAGAAGTTATCGAAATCTGGAAGCTATTTTCATTATGGTGCTAAGTAACGTTTCGATAATTTTGGTGGCTAAACTGTAAGTCGTACCACCAAATGGACAAGACGTTCGGATCCCATCATGAAGGGTTCTACAACTTCGGTCCCGGGAATTTTAGTCGTATCATGATCCCTTATGCCTTGGATAGAACTCCATTTTTCAGATTAACGTCAATTTTTTACAGTTTTCGTAATTAATTTACTGTTTTACACACTTATAAGACCGATAGAATCATGAAATTTGGCAGGCTCATTGGAACGTTTGTGGGCCACAAGTGACCAAATGCATGATTCTAGCACCCTGTAAACATGGAAAAACGAAAGTAATACGTAAACCCTGTCCTCCTAATCCAAGGTTCTAAACCAATCTACGGTCACCTCGAACAGATACGACAAAACATCAAATAACGGAAATATAGAGCGTTTCAACCACAATAAACCTTCCAAGTTTCAAGGTTATAGCTCCCCGTTACGTTAGGAAAATCATTTCTTATCTTGTGAGAATCGTACGTAATTTTCACCACGTCGGAACGTTTAACGCTACCTCGTATATAAATCGTGAATATACGGTACGAGAAAATATTAGAGGACCAAATATGTACGCGAATATATGCGCCGTCTGGTGGCGAATTCGTTCTTCGTAACGAAGTACCTTTTCGTCACAGTAGTTTTCCATGTGAGCACTTGAAATATAGAGGAATTGGGGGTTTGGGGGCGCAGCCCCCAACGAGCGAAAGCGAGTCCTATATATATAAAGCCACAAGGCTAACTGACTCACTGACTGACTGACATTAATGTTTGCCCACTTCCAAGTGAGCTAGGAACTTGAAATTCGGCAGTATGACAGCTTTTAGGCTGCAACCCAAGGAAAAATTGCAAAAAGTACAATTTTTTTATATTTAGCCCCCCTTCCGCCCAATCAAAGAAATTTCGTGTTAGACCCTTCCAGATGAGCTAGGAACTTGAAATTCGGCAACCTGATAGATATTAGGCTGTAACCCAAGGAAAAATTCCAAAAAGTTCAAATTTTTGTGTACGTAGCCCCCCACGGAATAAAAAAATTTCGGGTTAGATCCTTCAGTTCCAGATGCGCTAGAAACTTGAAATTTGGCAAGGTGATAGCTATTAGCGTGTAACCCACGGAGAAATTCCAAAAATTTTAAATTTTAAATTTTTGCCCCCCTCCCCCTAAACAAAATGGCGGATACCGTGATGCAGTGCCCTACAAAATTAATATTTGGCAAAGTTCTAGCTCCTAGCGTGTAACCGACGTACAAATTGCAAAAAGTTAAAATATTTAATATTTCATCCACTAAAAAATTCGAAATGTTAAGCCAAATTAAATGACGGTGCAGGCTTTCGTTTCGAGCTCTCTTGTGGCTAAACGGTAATTGTTATCAATAAACGGAGTGCACTTTCGACCCCTAAAATGAAGAGATCTACAACTTTGGTCCTATGACTTTTTGTCGTATCTCGACTCCTTCTACCTTAGATTGAGCTTCATTTTCCCGGTTTTGGTCATTTTTGTTAAATTTCCATAAATGATTTTACTGATTCACACACTCATAAGATGGATAGATGAACGAAATTCAGGACGCTCCTTGGCAACATCATTGGCCATATGTAGACCGACTTTCGTTATTCTAGCTGCCTTGCAAGTATGGGAAAACGGAGGGTACATGTGGAAACACTATTGAAATTTCGGCCTAATTTATGATTCTTAAGCAATTTATGGCGAAACCCGTTGAGATACGGCAAAACTTCAAATAACCAAACTTATAGGTCGTTTCATCGTCAACCTGCCTGCAAAGTTTCAAGACTGTAGCTGTCTGCCAAGTTGGCAAAATTATTTTTCAATTTGTGAAAAGTGGGCGAAATTTGACATGGATCGAAACGTTCACCTCTTTCTATGGCATAAATATGCGGGATAGGAGAAGGCGCCTAAGACAGTAATGTAGACCACTAAAAGGGTCGTCTAACGCCGCAATCCGTACCTCGATACGACGCACCGTTCGCTCGCAATAAATTTCGAAACGAAAGCCTGCACTATTTAGCGTGCACATTGCCGGGCTCTATCTTATCTTATCTTATCCTATATATATAAAGCCACAAGGCTAACTGACTCACTGACTGACTGACATTAATGTTTGCCCACTTCCAAGTGAGCTAGGAACTTGAAATTCGGCAGTATGACAGCTTTTAGGCTGCAACCCAAGGAAAAATTGCAAAAAGTACAATTTTTTTATATTTAGCCCCCCTTCCGCCCAATCAAAGAAATTTCGTGTTAGACCCTTCCAGATGAGCTAGGAACTTGAAATTCGGCAACCTGATAGATATTAGGCTGTAACCCAAGGAAAAATTCCAAAAAGTTCAAATTTTTGTGTACGTAGCCCCCCACGGAATAAAAAAATTTCGGGTTAGATCCTTCAGTTCCAGATGCGCTAGAAACTTGAAATTTGGCAAGGTGATAGCTATTAGCGTGTAACCCACGGAGAAATTCCAAAAATTTTAAATTTTAAATTTTTGCCCCCCTCCCCCTAAACAAAATGGCGGATACCGTGATGCAGTGCCCTACAAAATTAATATTTGGCAAAGTTCTAGCTCCTAGCGTGTAACCGACGTACAAATTGCAAAAAGTTAAAATATTTAATATTTCATCCACTAAAAAATTCGAAATGTTAAGCCAAATTAAATGACGGTGCAGGCTTTCGTTTCGAGCTCTCTTGTGGCTAAACGGTAATTGTTATCAATAAACGGACTGCACTTTTAGGCCCTAAAATGAAGAGATCTACAACTTTGGTCCTATGACTTTTTGTCGTATCTCGACTCCTTCTACCTTAGATTGAGCTTCATTTTCCCGGTTTTGGTCATTTTTGTTAAATTTCCATAAATGATTTTACTGATTCACACACTCATAAGATGGATAGATGAACGAAATTCAGGACGCTCCTTGGCAACATCATTGGCCATATGTAGACCGACTTTCGTTATTCTAGCTGCCTTGCAAGTAAGGGAAAACGGAGGGTACATGTGGAAACACTATTGAAA